>NC_041398.2:89721009-89918509 GCF_900747795.2 Erpetoichthys calabaricus | reverse complement strand
TTTCAATAACATAGAAATCAATATAAACAACATTAACATCATTATCATATGAGAATATGAAGTAATATATAAGAAGCACATTTCATATAAATATAAATTATTAAACAGTAAAATCTTCTTCTGTAATGTGCTACCGTGGCTATTCGTTTGTCTGTCCAGGATTTTAAATCACCTGTAGCTCGCAAACCGTTTCACCTATTGACTTGAAATCTGGTACACATATAGAATGTCACGTCTACTATACGCTTTATGGGTGATGATTGTATTACTCTTTTGATCCATCCATCCATCCATTTTCCAACCCGCTGAATCCGAACACAGGGTCACGGGGGTCTGCTGGAGCCAATCCCAGCCAACACAGGGCACAAGGCAGGAAACAATCCTGGGTTTTTATCTTTATTTTATTTTATTGTAGAATCAACTCCTATCTGCGCACACCAGGGCGGCCGTGGGCGGATGCGTATGGTGTATTCACTCCACGTTATCGTGCATTGCGCTGTCACTGGTATTTTGATACAAGAATTTGAACAACATATAAGAAGCGTATAAATTATTAAACAGTAAAACATTAACATTTAAGAAGTAAAGTTACATTAAGTACTACTGCAGTGCCTTCGGGTATACCTCATTTTTTGTTTGCTCATTACATGCTTAAATGTATACATTTTTTGGTGCACCTACCCGAGAACACGCCACATATAACCGAGCGTGGGAGAAGCATGGATTTTAAACACGCGTTGAGTTCATCTGCTGGTCTCCCTCGTGAAATAACTGGTAATGTTTGACTAAAATGTACAGCGAGTAAAACGACATTACCTCCTATTTTTTTTTTTTACGATCTCTGAGATCTTGCTTTTTTCAGTTCAAGGCTTCATAAGCTCTTTTATGTTCTATGGTGTACTTATCCCAAGCCATCATCTTTGAATGTTGCAAGACTTTTGCCTTGTATGTAGATCGGGGTAATCACATTCATTGCATTCCTAGTCTGAATCACAATCCGATTGTATGGGTGGTTACCTGGCACTGTAGGGTTGCTACCTGTCCTTTAAAATACGGAATCGTCCCGTATTTGAGAATGAAATTGCGCGTCCCGTTTTGAATCAATACGGGACGGAATTTGTCCCGTATTTTTTTTATCATTTTTTTTTAAAGCAGCGTCTCATGCAAATCATCCCACACGCATTTTATGAAGATGCCTCCTTTCCTACTTTTGATTGGGTAATACTTGATGCCATCGTTAGTTTGATTGGTCTTTTTAACTGTCCAGTGAGGAGGGTGGGTCTTTTAAGTAGAGTCTGCAAACTGTTGGCACTGGGATGTGGCACCCGCTGCAGTATGCGTCCCTTATTTTTTTGTATTAAAAGTGGTAACCCTACCTGGCAGGTAACACTTATGTTTGGTCATGAAGTCGTCTAAAATCAGCCACGTGCCCTCTTTTAATTGTGAGAAGCAGATATATATAGCCAAATTCTCGCGCTTCGTTGCGGCGAAGTACTGCTTTTAATTTTTTAAGAAGAAAGTAAAACCTTTTTAAACGGATCGAAAATATACCAATAACAATTTGTTAAGGATCTGTTTTTTTGTGAACCTTGCTTTTCACAGCTGTCCCGCTACAGCGTGTGTTTCGTTTATTTGACAGTATGTAGATCGTGGTAATTAAATTCATGGCATTCGTTTTCTGAATCACAATCTGACTGTATGGATGGTTACCTGCCAGGTTACGCTTGTGGTTGGTCAGGAAGTCGCCTTACATCCGCCACGTGCCCTCTTTCTGTTCCCAGAAGCTGATCATAGAATGGTTTTAATAGTTTACTTTCAAATAATGCAAAGAGTATGCGACACGTGTTTCTCCTTAATTCTGGGCTCATCAGGCATACACACTCACTGCATCCCCTCTCGAGAATCGAATATCGTCAGCGCCAGAGTTGAAGCCCCTAACGTTGCGGTCAGCAAGTGGGCTAACATCCGCCATGTGCCGTCTTTCAGTTGCGAGAGGCAGATCATAGAATGGTTGAAACTGTTGCCCCTAACGTTGCGCTACAGCGTGTGGTTCGTTTATACCTCGTGTCTTCTCATTAAACTTTTATCTCGCGAATATGTTATTGCAATCCGCAGCGGGAGCGTTTCTATAAACTTAATTTAAACTTACGTTTTACACCGTGCTTTGTTTCCCTTATGAACATGCTTGTATGCTTCACTCGCTCCCTTCTCAATTGTTTAATGAATTTTTTGTTCTTCGCTGTTTGCGGCTCCTCCTTCATTTGTCCCTACTGCATTCACAGTCTTTTCACGTTATTGCAATCCGCAGCGGGAGCGTTTCTATAAACTTAATTTAAACTTACGTTTTACACCGTGCTTTGTTTCCCTTATGAACATGCTTGTATGCTTCACTCGCTCCCTTCTCAATTGTTTAATGAATTTTTTGTTCTTCGCTGTTTGCGGCTCCTCCTTTATTTGTCCCTACTGCATTCACAGTCTTTTCACGTGATTACGTGGGAGGTGTGATGACGTGACACTCAACTCCTCCTCCCACGGCCATCGAGCTGCCATCCATTACAGTATATTGTGAAAAAAGAGGTTCCAGTTATGACCATTACGCGTTGAATTTCGAAATGAAACCTGCCTAACTTTTGTAAGTAAGCTGTAAGGAATCAGCCTGCCAAATTTCAGCCTTCCACCTACACGGGAAGTTGCAGAATTAGTGATGAGTCAGTCAGTCAGTCAGTCAGTCAGTCAGTCAGTCAGTCAGTCAGTCAGTGAGGGCTTTGCCTTTTATTAGTATAGATTAATAACAACGTAAATAATTAATAAGACTGTAATTTGTGTTTGGTTTTAGAGAGAAGCATGAGAGATCCCTGCATTGAACGGGCAATTGGTGTATGCAAAAGAATTGTTGCATATTTTTCCTTCAGCTGGAAAAAAAGAAGGGATTTGAGCGCAACACAGAAAGAACTCAATCTGCCTTCCCATCAGCTCATAACAGAATCCCCTACAAGATGGGGGTCAAGGGCAGCAATGATACAGAGAGTGTTGGAACAAGAGAGGGCCATCACCCAAGTTCTCTCATCTGACAAGAAAACCAGACATCTGGCACTTACATGGCAGGACATAGATGTACTAGAGTCAACTGATAAAGCTATTCGACCCCTTCTTAAAGCTATTCGACCCCTTCTGGAATTTACAGATGCACTCTCAGCTCAGTCCTATGTTACAGTCTCCTATGTTAAGCCAGTGCTACACCTTTTTCAAACCAGCATCTTGGCTCACCAGCCAGAAGACACAGAGCTCACTATGTCTATTAAGACCAAAATTCTTGATTATCTGAGAGAGAAATTTGATGACCCTGTCACCCAGCAACTACTAGACATTGCTTCTTTTTTGGATCCACGTTTCCAAAGATCATACATTCCTGAGGAAAAGTATGAAGAGGTCAAACACAGAGTTGTGTCTGAAGTGGAGACCCTTCAACATGAGACCAGTGCCCAGCCTGTCTTAGCTGGGGAACTTTCAGAAGCAGCTGAAGCATCACCACCACCAGCCAAAAAGGAGAAGCAAAGCCTTGGTAGCTTCTTTAAGAGGCAACATCTTTATCGACATTGTCTGACAGAGATAAAATTGAAGCTGAACTTTCAACCTACCTACAAGCAGCTGAAATTGACACTGAGACAAACCCACTTGCATGGTGGAAAGAGCATGAACCAATCTTTCCAACTCTCAGTCACCTTGCAAAAAAATATCTCTGCATACAGGCCACTAGTTCGCCCTCAGAAAGGGCATTTAGAACAGGTGGCAACATAGTGAACTGCCACAGGGCATCTTTAAAGCCAGAGGCAGTTGACAGACTTGTCTTTCTTGCACAAAATTTGTGAAACTGTGTTACCTGAATGCATGTTCTTGCCACGCTTTATTTGTTTACAAAACATAGCTTAAAAAGAGCATATTGAAACATTATTATTTTAAGTTTTTTTTAGGCAAACCTAGTAAAGTAGATAAAGCATCTACTCCTACGTCACCTAATATTCAGACAACTGGCTTTCTTGCGTAAATGTTTAGATGTGTTTCTTGCATTAATGAGTATATTTTGATTTATGCCTATGATGTAAAGTTGTAAGTTTGCAATTACATTTATATTGCTCTTTAGTTATTTACATGTGTGGCTTCTTTTTTAAGTAATAATAGATAGGAAAAAAATATCGTTGCATATCGTATATTGACTTTTGGTCCAAAAATATCACAATTTGAATTTTGAGCCATATCGCCCAGCCCTAGGTTCTAGGTTTGACAAAGCTCCCAGTAGATTAAGACAAAATAAAAAAGTAACTAGACAGATTGATAAAATTTAAGTTGGGATGGGTTATGTCTATAGCTATACTGACCTCCTGGAATGCTCCTTTCCAGAAAGGCTGTTTAGGCCCTGGGAATGAAAGGCCTAGCAACCTACAAAAATGACTTCAAGAATTTCAAAGGACAAATATGAGAGAGAGTTTGCATTAGCAAGCAAGCAAGTAAGAACTGAAACTAAGTAGGGGAAGAAGCACTTTGCTTCAGTTAAAACAAGACAGAGTCCTTGTATCTCTAGTTTGAGAAGCATTCTCATTGGCTCATTCAAGTGGTTGTAGCTGAAGGGTACATGGTCCTGTCAATGTGCAATCCTAGGGTAACTGGCAACTTATAGAAACCAGTCTTCCTTAACACTAGAATCCCTAAAGCCCATGAAAAAAGTCGTAATCCCAGGCCACCATAAATTCCTTCGCACTTCTCAATCACCGTCTTTGTTTTGCAAATGTGTCACTCGGCACAAAAACGCCATGCTATCCCATCCTCCCCACCAACACAGCTGCAGTTCTCCCAGCACAAGTCTCTTTATCTGGGTGTGAGGTGCCTGTAGTTGTATTGGGTAAATGATACATCGTTATTTGGAATACATACATTTCATGTGTGTTCCGTGTCCACAACGATCTGTGTAAATGTAGGGTGACAGGAAATGCGAGGTAAGAAATGCTGAACACATGCCTAAAACAGAAACTTTTTCCATGTTATAGTAATAACAATGTGAAGTGTATAATGTGTAATTATTGTAAGAGTGCTTTGGAGGAATAAATTTATCTTTTATTTAAATTTAGAATCATGTTGGGTATTACTGTGTCTGAGGGTTGGGGCAAAGTGGCCCCCCTCTCATGGTTAAAATATATGTATTTGCGTCTCCTGAGCTACTTGCCTTTACTAACAGCCCGTAAAGCAAGGGAGACTATGATTAGCAGTCTTTGTTAATTTGTTGTAGCGTTTCCTGAATTAATTTTTAATTACAGTGTTTACAAGCAGAGGTTCTGAAATTTAAGGAATCTCAAAATAATGCTTTTTCATTTTCTGGTGGAATGAAAAAATAGAATATATTCCCCGTCTTACTAGAACACTGCATACGTTTATTGTCTTGGAGTGATAACGACAATCTGTCTATCTAAGAACCACCCAGGAATATTCCACGTATGTCACACCAGCCTTGCAAAGCGTTTGGGGAGGTGGGGAAGAAAAAAAGTTTTGCCGAAGCCGCCCACAATGTGAATTTTAAGGAAATAATTCAGCAAACACAGTTGCAGGCTAATTGCAAATTAGCTGTGAAAAATATTTTTGGGGCCCTGGGCTAATGCCCTGGTAAGCACTTGCTTAATCCAGGTACAGTGGAACCTCAGGTCACGAACGTCTCTGAACACGTACAAATCGGGTTACGAGCAAAAAGTTCGGCAAACTTTTGCATCTGTTCACGACCACACACTCGGGTGACGAACAAGCCAGTTTCCCTTCCGGTTCGTATGCGCCGATGATTTCCACATGTGTTCAGTCTCTCCTTGTGCAGCGAGCAAGAGAGAGAGAGAGAGAGAGAGAGCGACCGAGTGAGCGAGCGAAAGAGCGCGCGAGAGAGAGAGACAGAGTGAGGGCTGGCCGCATAAGGCTGAGAAGGCAGTTAAAGAATGCACCGGGCTTGTTTTCAAAGAGACTGATTCAAGCATTGTTTTAACCTCGTTGTATTTAATAAAGACTTTTTTCTATTGGATTTTAACCTCCACTTCACTTCTGTTTAAAGCGATCGGTTCGTAGCGTGCATTGTTGCAATGTTACTTTTCTTGGTTGTTTATTAAATTACGGATTTTTCAAATGTTCATGTTTTTCCCTGTGCTTAAAACTCATTAAAAAAACAAAAGTGTTTACAGCGAGCGGTTCGTAAGGCTACAGCGTAAATTCTTGCAATGTTACTTTTCTCTGTTCAAGGTTTTCTCAGTATTACTCAATGTTTTTACATTTCGTTTACGATTACGCTGTGCATTCTATGGCGTAATTAACTATTTTTGTGCTTAAAAATCT
The DNA here is from genome assembly GCF_900747795.2 of Erpetoichthys calabaricus. Lineage (NCBI taxonomy): Eukaryota > Metazoa > Chordata > Cladistia > Polypteriformes > Polypteridae > Erpetoichthys > Erpetoichthys calabaricus. The sequence continues at coordinate 89,912,149 of NC_041398.2, read as the reverse complement.
TTAAAAAAATATATTTACATACAGTTCGTACGGTCTGGAACGGATTAATTGTATTTACATACAATCCTATGGGGGAAATTACTTTGGGTCACCACCAAATCAGGTTACGACCAGAGTTTTGGAACGAATTATGGTCGTGACCGGAGGTTCCATTGTATCTCTATTCAGAGTCATTTTTTAAATTGTATTTTAGGTTGCCTTTAGGAATGAAAGTCCCAAAGTTATGGAAATATGCTACAGTGTTTCCAGGAGGTAAAAATAAATGACCCAAACCTTAAATGATTTTAGATCAGAGGTTCCAACGTCAATAGTATTGACATAATTTGAAAAACGTATGAAGAGGAACCCAACAGAAAAAACACAGGCTTTATTAGACCCATTTAAATGCCTACCAGTTACATTGCTTTACTTGTTATATAATCACTTTGTGGAAGTCAAGAGTCATAAAAGGTTCCTATTTGTAGTCTTCTCATCAGCTTTTAGTACCATCCAGGGCTACCTTCATGCAGACAAGTCTAGCTGTGCTACCCAGCTTTGCCCAGGATGTTTTTTTTATATATAAAGTCAATGAGCCTCAGTTAGAGTGACATTGGTTAGCTGGATACATCAGAAGTACTATGTAACTAAGGAAGTACTTTGTATGCAATATTTGGTTAATTTTTGTTTTGTTTTTTTTAAACTAGAGGCTAAAATTATTAGTTCATTTAAGCTGCTTAACTATTGAACATGCTACCTACAGTCTCCTAGATTTCAGCAGAACTCCAAATTAAAGCAGTACAAAATAACCTTGACTATCTGTCACTGGATTAACCATCAGGCCAAAAAAAAATGCTTACGTCAGTGTCCGCGCATAGTATTTTTACCCAGTACCACGTGTCATGCCTTATTTTGAAATCATAGTGTCAGTTGAATACCTTCAGCTTTAATGGCATTTTGTAGCTTTTTCTCTTTTGTTATAATTAAACTGCTAAACATTGTTAAGGCCAATAAACCTGTGTGTGTGGTGTTGGAATTATCACAAAAAACTGAAATTATTAAGCGTTTCTGAAAAGGCAAAAGTGCTTCAAGTACTGCTTCAATTTATGGAGCAATAGTGAATGATATAAAGTGTGATGCCGACAAAATTGAAAATGAGTGACAATTTTATTCTCTATTAATGTTAATGTTATTTGCTAAACTAATCTACTGTACACAATTTTTAAAGTAACTGTTGTGTTACCTGTCTTTTCTCTTATCTCTTATCCATCACTGCCTTGGTCCTGACCCCTGACAGATAATCAAAGTTTTACTGTTTTCAGTAATGTTACAAGCAAAATCAAAAGTCGATTCAGTCAAAGCTAAAAACTGCTAAATATTGCGACTCTCCACTAGCATCAAAGCCTAAAATTAGTACTGAATTAGTGTACAGTGGAGATGGTTAAATGTCTACCAGCAAACATAAAAATTACTAATTACTTTTACTCACTCAAATCCACCATCATGTTCTTTTCTTAACACCTTCTGAAAAACAGTATCTCCACCAACTATACTTCATTGTGTTAAATCATGGCTTAGCCAACGCTGTCATTTAGCGCATTTACATGCAACAAATATTCACAGAAATTTTATTTCTAAAATGCCATGTATACCCTTATTCTGAACAGAAAAACTGAGTTATTGGACTCTGAAAAACATGATTAACTATGGTAGATTGCTACACAAATAATCAGATTATAACCTGATTATTGTTAAGGATTTTGTTGTCAGCACATGTCTGCTGCACGTTGTCAGACTGCGCATGTATTTGCTTCACACACTCATTCAGCAGCCAGGGGTAGAAATGGTCCACAAAATACATTTTCGAGAGGTAAATGTTCAGGTGATCACTTTATTCCTTTTCCTGGCTGAAATTATCTGTCTCAATATTACAGAAAGGGCTAAATGTGTGTTGACAAGTTGAACGTACATTGCTAAACTCAGTAACACAATCTTGAGAGGAGTAGGGGAACGCATTAGAAGTAACATGAATTAAGTAGTCTGATTACCTTTTAAAGCATTAAGTAACCTAACTCAATAGTTATTTTATTTGATTAAAAATACCTGTACTACAGGTGCTGGTCATAAAATTAGAATATCATGACAAAGTTGATTTATTTCAGTAATTCCATTCAAAAAGTGAAACTTGTATATTAGATTCATTCATTACAGACAGACTGATGTATTTCAAATGTTTTTATTTCTTTTAAACATCAGTCTGTGTGTAATGAATGAATCTAATACACAAGTTTCACTTTCTGAATGGAATTACTGAAATAAATCAACTTTGTCATGATATTCTAATTTTATGACCAGCACCTGTATTATTTTTCCAATAGCACTTGGTATAAGGCACGAAGCACACATACCAGGTCCTTTGCAAGGCTCAGTCACAAAGTGAAACAGAAAAGAGTGTGCTGCACGCATCGAGTAACATAAACCTATAAAGTGTCAATTTAACTAAACGTAACTATAAAACACAAGAAAATGATCATTAATTTCTGATAATAATTAATTATTTTCTGATCCACGGAGGTGGATGATGACATTTAACTCTGATTGGTATTGGAAACTTAATGACAGTATGCAGGTGAACAACAGTGCTTACTTGTTCAAAAATGCAAGGCTATTGAAAAAAAAACAACTGTAGTGTAATCACTTTATCTCAGTTTTATTGTCACATATGACACACTAATGATACGCCAAAGCCATTGACATAGCTGCACAATAGCCACATCCCCTCCCCCCAATCTTCTAATCTTCAAATGCTGTCTGTGGGTCATCAAAAAGCTTAAAATGGTAAAAATGGGTCCTAAGACCATAAAGGTCAAGAAACATTACCCTAAAACAAACGCTGTAATCCAGCGAGAGAATAAAATTGTTATTGTAAAGTGGTTGAGGGAAAGGGGAAGAAAAAAAAACGCAGCAGTTCCCACCTTTGATGAAATGGCGCTTATATTGATGCTCTTATTTAAGTTTTGTGATTGCTGATGACATTGTCTGAGGCAGCGCACCTCCTGATGGGAATTATATTCCACACTTTGATATCTGCACAAGGTGGCAGATGGTGAAGGATGATTTATTTGAAATACTTTTCTTACTGGATCATATCTGCGACATTGACTATGCTCACAGCCACTCTCCTGTCAAGCACTTGCTAGCTAGCTAGATGTTAGGGCCTTTTTGTAACTACTAAATGGCCCATTTGTAACCTACAGGGAACATTTGTAACTCTAGTAGGGACATTTTGTAACTTTAAGGCACATTTGTACCACAGCACAGGGAACATTTGTAACTTGTAGGGCCTTTTTGTAACACAAGTCAGGCTTTTAAGTAACATGCCAAAAAAGGGTAATTTTGTAACACAACTGGCACTTTTGTCACACAAAAAGGTGATTGTTTTTAAAATATTTTTCTGTTTATATTTGTTTTGAACATTAATCTTAACCTTAGTAGGTTCCTGGTTTTAGCACATTGTTTGTTGAAAGGCTATAGCACCATAATACTTCATGCTGGATACACTACAGTTTTAATACACAGATAGATGTGAATTTTTTAAACTATACAGACATATTTAAATTTTATACTGAATCATTAATGTCACTCCTGCATCCTTCTCCTCCTTTCCTTTTCTCTTCACTGCCAAGATAAGATGAGGTGGACTGTTAGGCCGAGCTCTAATCCTGATGGATTGTTGTTCAGGTCTTGATGTCTGATACATGAGCTGAGATCTGAGGCTTTCAAATTTTAAAAGTCAGTGTGTTTTGCTGGTAAATTCCATGTTGTATTTGTGTATTTTTGTGATCGAAGGGCACACCTGCAAACATCCTGAAGTCTCACAAAGACAGGGCTGATTTGACAGAATTGGTGTATTTCTGCTTTTTCAAAATGTTGTTGCTTAAGTAATTTCAATTTGTTCTAAAGGTAAATTTTGTTTCCCCTCAGAGGCTTGCGGGGAGATGCAATTTCAAGAAAGAGAAATTTGTCAGGAGGATTAGGTCACTACAAAAAACATTAATAATGATTAACAATATTGTAGTTTTATGTGAAAAATAGGAAATCAAAGGCCTAGTATGAAGGTATGAAGGTTTTCTTATTAACGAACAGTAAAGTGTCAGTGGCCTAACACAATTCTGATTTGTGTCTCGAGTTGTTTCTGCTCCTCTCTAAGGCCACACCACACGACCAGTGTGACTGCTTTATGTATGTAGCACTCCACTGGGACTAAGACTAAATAGTTTTAAATGCAAAAAAAGTGAATAAGAGAGAAAAAATAATACAAAAACACAATTCAGGAAAAAATATTTTTATTGAACAGAATATTACAACTACAAATGTCAGTGTAGTTTTTTTATTAAACAAAACAATATTTCATTCAAAATGCAATAATGAAATCAGTGAAATAAACATTTTCAAAATAACAGTAACAAACTCTAACCAAATGTTAAATCCATACATTTGACAGCTTGTGATTCTGAAGTTCTCCACGTTTGTTTTTCTGCCTTCATATTTTATTCTTGTCAGACTGTGAGTGATCTGAAACTTCTCTGCCATCTCCCCTCCTTCAGGGCAGCTGTCTAAAGCTTTCTTCACCATCTCTTGTACTATTGGGCCCGATGCCATGATGTGGTGGCACTTCTCCATTATCACACTGCCCTTTATGGTGTTGTTTCTGCTTTTCTGATGTCTCTAACTATCCCCCACAATCTTTCTTTGAGGGATTTGCTCTCGTACAGAAGATGATTCTCAAACATGAAGAGCTAGATGTTTGCTCACAGGAGATCTCTTTCCTCAGCTGATCACAGATTTTTCTCTCCAGTCTGTGTTACTGTTTGGTTTTGACCAAGAAGTTCTCCTCCATAGTTTACTTTCTAGAAGGCAAAAGAAAAAATGATTTCAAATTATTGTTTAAAATATTGATTGTTGTTAATACAATAACACAGGCCTAATGCCACAAAATTTATTTATATATGGTTTTATAATATATTAGAGGCAGTTGTTACATTCTTTAAATATTATGTCTTTATTTGTGTGCAATCAAAGGCGATTCCCTCATTTGTGTATTATTCTTTGCTATTGACACCACACCCATACTGAATTGATTCTACTAACCTGTGCAAATTGTGGTTTCCAAAACTCTGAAGCTGTGTCTCCCACAAGAATACAGTATCTGAAAAAATCAATTAGATATATTGTTAATTTTCTGTTCTTTCCATTTCCTGACAAATTAAAGAATATTTGAAATTTAAATTATTTTATTTGTTCATCCACTCATTTACAAAACCTGCTTATTCAAGTTTACAATCACAGTCATTTTAACTTGTACAATGTAACATTTAAACATTTTTCTTAATGCAATGTAAAAAATGTGATTTGGTTTAAAGATCGATTTCTCTCTTCCATTAAAAAGTGTACAGAATCAGCCCTTCTTGGCCCTACTCTTCTACAAGGCCAGCATGCTCTCTAATCAGATGATAATCTTTACATTGTCTGACCTCTGAATTCCATGATTTTACAGTCGTATGTTGTTAGTTCAGAATGAACCTGTCATCTTTAAAGTTTGTATTCTAATATGTTAACTTATTAACATACTTGTTATGTTGTTTGTACTCACTACATTTTCAGTAGTTGTTTTGTATTGAAAGGCTTCAGGTCTAACTAAGATTTTGTATTCTTGTGGGATACTTCATTGATTGTTTATCAGAATTTGACAGACCCCATTGCTGTATAAATCTCACACAAAGCAATCGTGTCATCCATCCATTTAACCATCCACTTTCTAAATCAGGACAAGGTTGTAGGTAGCAGGAGCCTATCCCAGCAATCGAGGACTAGAGGCAGGAACAGCATGTATTCAGTTCAGTTCACATGGTGAACACACACACACACACACACACCCCAGGGCCATTCTAGTATTGGCAAATACACCTAACCTGCATGTCTTTGGATTGTGGGGGAGAAGCACCTGGGGAAACCCATACAGACACAGGGAGAACATGCAGCCTCCACGCAGGGAGGACCTGTGATGAGAATTCTGGTCTCCGCACTGCCACTGTGGCACCGAGCTGAACAATCATGCCATCCAGAAGGGTTAAAGAAAATGCACAAAATGTTAGCGTGGAAAAGCATGAATTACAATTAAGTAGAATCCTGAAATTAAATGCATATTTTAGAAAATTAGTTTAACTATAGAAAGAAAAAGAAAAAAAAACTTTTGTTTCTAGGCTCAAGATTTATATCAGAAGCTTTTTCATATTTAACTGAAATATTTAAATATTTTCGTATGCCTTTTCTGTAAGCGTTTATTACCTGCAATTCCACAGCACCACTAAGCTATTTAATTAGAGAATTCATTTTTCTATAATGAATATCATCAGATGGCAGAGTGACTCAGTAGTGCTGCTCCTGCCTCATAACAAGGAGACCAATGTTTATGTCCCAAGTGCCCTGCACAGAGTTTGCATGTTCTCTCCATGTTCATGTGGATTTACTCCCACAGTCTAAACACATGCAGGTTAGGTGGGTGGGTGACACTAAACTGGCCCTGATGTGTGTGTGTGTGTGTGTGAGTGTGTGTGTGAGTGAGGAAGAGAGTATGTGTGTGTGTGTTCACCCTGTGAAGGACTGGCATAGGCTTAGTCGGTTAGGAGGTGGCTGGATGAAAAATTGATTAGTATTGGATTTTGTTATAGCTTTACCTTATGCTTCAAATGCATATATTTCTACATTTTTAAACAGTGCACTGTTATTAATGAGACCATAGGAAGCAGGTTAAGTAAAAGAATGAAAGGACAAATTTGATTAATTAGTTCACATCACAATGCATCTTAATTATATAATACATTACATGCACAAGTTAAATATGTACAAAAAAAACACTTAAGCAATGTACAGAAAGCACAAAACGTGAATAATCTTACCTTTTATATGATGTCAAAGATTAGTGAAGCTTCCAAGTTTTCGCAGGTCTTCATCCAGTGTGCTTGAAAACTCGCAGCAGCGGTCATTTCATTCACTTCCGGATAGCAAGATTAACACGCCCAGCTTTATTTAATAAGATGCTAACGGAAAAAATCACGTTTGTTATACATACATATGTATATTATTTATAGGTGAAAAAGCTCCATTTCTCGATGTCCAAGCCAGGCTCTTCATACCTGAAATCCATTTCTCTGCATATCAAAACTACCAGTTTATATTTCATATAGTGACTTATATTTATTATTAAAATAAAATTTAAAAAAATATTCGTGCACAGCCATTACGTAAAAACATATTGCTTCTGTAAAACAAAGCAGTAAAAATAAGACATTTAAAATCAATAGGCAAAAATATACACTCATTACACATATCACGCAATATTCTGAAAAGGATTAAATATTAAAATCATGTACAGTATAGTACAACGGTAACGGAAAAAAATTGAACCATCTAGCGGGTGCTACACTGGGCGCTGAGCGCTTATAAACACGTCCCAACATGTATTATCTCTTACGAGTTTTTGATCAAGTGCCGCTAGAAAAAAAAATAGAACCATCTAGGGGGCACTCCACCAGGAAATGAGCACTCATAAAGCCGTCTCAACATGCATTATCTCTTGCGAGTTTTTGCTGAAGTGCCGCTACATGAATGGATTGTTTTCTGCTCACCACGAACCATCAAAATGATCAGGACATTCAGAGACATTTATGTACTAATACATAAACGACACCCAGCTGTTAAAAACTGATCAGTTATTCCTAAATATGCTTAATTAAGAATAAAAGACACAAATGCTCCAAAAAGTATTTTTTTGCTTTCTGAGCAGAAAAAAGAAGATAATTATGATTTAAAAAGGAAAGATGGTACATCAAAACACTCTTTTTCAATTACTAAAGGTTATTAAGTGTCACCATTAATTCAATAGCGATTTATTATAGATTTAAATGTGGAACATTAGTAACTGGGGCAGTTAAAATTAAAAAAATATTAATAACTTTATAAATATAAAACCAAATTACACAATATTTTGCACATGTCTTGATACAAGTATTTAACACATTTTTTGAAAAATTCAGCGCGATCAGTCATGTGGATCAAGAGTAAAATCAAATCTAAATTCAAACACCTTTTCCATTTCAAGCTGGGTGACAGGTCGACCTGATGGCTTATACTGTTCAGGGCATTTTTTGGACAATCATGATCGGCAATTTGGGAGGTTGTTACAGACTTAGATAATGATGTGTCATTAATAAAACGTGTGTCTTCCACGAGATAACTGAAACTTTTACTTTTATCTTTTTTTCTGACAGAATCAACGGGTAGGGCTACTTTGTACCAGAAGCGAGAAAAACATGCAGTTTAAAAAAAAAAAACCAAACAAACTGTTCAAGAAAAAAATATGGGAAGATTGAAAAGCAGAGATGAATTAATACAATAAGTATTCACAGCCTTTGCCATAAAGTTCAAAATTGAGCTCAGGTGCATCCTGTTTCTCCTGATCATCCTTGAGATGTTTCTGCAGCTTAATTGGAGTCCACCTGTGGTAAATTCAGTTGATTGGACATGATTTGGAAAGGCACACACCTGTCTATATAAGGTCCCACAGTTCACAGTTCATGTCAGAGCACAAACCAAGCATGAAGTCAAAGGAATTGTCTGTAGACCTCCGAGACAGGATTGTCTCGAGGCACAAATCTGGGGAAGGTTACAGAAAAATATCTGCTGCTTTGACGGTCCCAATGAGCACAGTGGCCTCCATCATCCGTAAGTGGAAGAAGTTCGAAACCACCAGGTCTCTTCTTAGAGCTGGCCGGCCATCTAAACTGAGCGATCGGGGGAGAAGGGCCTTAGTTGGGGAGGTGACCAAGAACCCAATGGTCACTCTGTCAGAGCTCCAGAGGTCCTCTGTGGAGAGAGGAGAACCTTCCAGAAGGACAACCATCTCTGCAGCAATCCACCAATCAGGCCTGTATGGTAGAGTGGCCAGACGGAAGCCACTCCTTAGTAAAAGGCACATGGCAGCCCGCCTGGAGTTTGCCAAAAGGCACCTGAAGGACTCTCAGGCCACGAGAAAGAAAATTCTCTGGTCTGATGAGACAAAGATTGAACTCTTTGGTGTGAATGCCAGGCATCACGTTTGGAGGAAACCAGGCACCGCTCATCACCTAGCCAATACCATCCCCCTACAGTGAAGCATGGTGGTGGCAGCATCATGCTGTGGGGATGTTTTTCAGCGGCAGGAACTGGGAGACTAGTCAGGATAAATGGAAAGATGACTGCAGCAATGTACAGAGACATCCTGGATGAAAACCTGCTCCAGAGCGCTCTTGACCTCAGACTGGGGCGACGGTTCATCTTTCAGCAAGACGACTCTAAGCACACAGTCAAGATATGAAAGGAGTGGCTTCAGGACAACTCTGTGAATGTCCTTGAGTGGCCCAGCCAGAGCTCAGACTTAAATCCGATTGAACATCTCTGGAGAGATCTTAAAATGGCTGTGCACCGACACTTCCCATCCAACCTGATGGAGCTTGAGAGGTGCTGCAAAGAGGAATGGGCAAAACTGGCCAAGGATAGGTGTGCCAAGCTTGTGGCATCATATTCAAAAAGACTTGAGGCTGTAATTCCTGCCAAAGGTGCATCAATAAAGTATTGAGCAAAGGCTGTGAATACTTATGTACATGTGATCTCTCAGTTTTTTTATTTTTAATAAATTTGCAAAAACCTCACATCATTATGGGGTGTTGTGTGTTGAATTCTGAGGGGAAAAAAATGAATTTAATCCATTTTGGAATAAGGCTGTAACATAACAAAATGTGGAAAAAGTGATGCGCTGTGAATACTTTCCGGATGTACTGTATAAACTTCAACATCTTCTGTAGAATTCACACCATCTCCTGTGGCTGTGGTTGAGCATCTGAGGAGTGGACTGCTCCACACTCACACACGTCTTTTGCTTATTTATATTTAATATCTAATGTTATACCATAAATTTATAAATGCTGGCTTTTTTGTTCATATGTTTTAGACATATAGACAGACAGATATTTGTCCCCAGGGAGAAGTGAAACTTTTTTTTTAATTATATATTTATATATAAATAGAACCCCACTAAATACACACAGACACACACTATTGTCTGATCACACTAGAAAGACAAAAAAAATAAAGAACACTTAAAAGAAAGACTTTTGACTTGGCAGTTACAGTCTATCAAATAATTCATTAATTGAAAGTACTCAAAGTTACTGTGTCAAAGACAGGATATGCGGCATTGTTCATTTTAATATAATGTGGTCTCTTTGTAAAACCTGCTGAACAACCAAATTTCTCTCCTGGAACAATGCATTTAAATGTATTTGACTGAAATAGAAGAGTCTGAAGCAGAGATGTAATGACAGTTTTTTTTTGGATGGTTTCTGGGGTTCTGACTAACCATTTGACTATTCAGGAACGAATATCATGCTTTTTCTTCTAAGAGGTCAATGAAGCATTTTAAAAGCACTTTCCTTCTACTCAATGCAGAAGAAAACACAAACACACAAGGAAATATAGTAAAATGCTAGAACAACAGTAACAAAGTCACAAATCAGCTGCAAAATGAGGAAGGGAAAAGGCATGTGTTGAGGTTCACAAAGCAGATGACAAAATAAAGACAGGATGTTGTGGTTGTGAATTGCAAGAAAATGCTGAAGGGTAAATTGTGATTGATGGTAATTTGATCAAGAACACCTGGAAGCAGGACAAGGAGAAGTTGCTAAACAAGACTGAAAGAATACAGAAGGATCTAGCTGCTAGTTCTTGAAAGAGAAAGTCATTAAAGATAAAGGAAGGAAAAGCTTCAGGTCTTACTAGAGTGTTGTCTGAAATGTTAAAGGCAACTAAAGGTTTCAAATTGAATAAATAAATGTACTGTCACCTCCAGTGTATTCTTGAGGCTAGAAAAGCAGTACACAAAGAAAACACACCAAAAATGCACTATTTAACCAGGTCATCAAGCTTTTAAAACAACAAATTTAAGAAAGAATTAAAGATGTGCATACAGTGGATATGTAACAGTATACACACTATTTTCCCCCATATTCGTTATAAAAAATTTCTGTTATAATGAAATATTTTTATGGTCCCATGAATTTCAATAGAACATGATTCCACTTTTATAAATTTAACTGTAAACACTTATATATTGCTCATCTTTATATTATATTATAAATTTATATTATAAATGCACTTTAAATTAAAATCAATTCACAGTATTTTCATACTCACTTAATGGAGGCTAAAAGAACTTTCACAAGTTTCTACCTCTAATTCAACACTTCTGTTTTAGAGAAAATCTTTGTAGCTGTGAGATAATGGTGGGTGGTCTTATTGCAGTCTCCACTTTTCAGTATACAAAGAAACGTAAATGGTGTTAAAAGTCTAAGGCAAAATAAATCTGTAAAAAAAAAAAAAAAAAAAAAAAACACCTTTCTGTCACCACCTTTCTCCTTTATAGCTTCATCCATTCTCTAAGGAACAGTGCCATGTAGTTTTATAAGAAAATTAGGTCATGGTTTATTTCAAGTATTTGGGAGAACTTGCCCCAGTTATTCTGCTGACTTCTGCTATCCCAAACAGCCTTGATAATGTGGAGATAAAAGGTCTCTGTGGAGGCCGTACCGTATGTTGCAGAACTCATTGTCCCTCTTTTTGCCTATGGTTATTTTTTTATGATCTGGCACTGTGTTTGGAATCAATTACGTAGGGACCGATAAGCTCCCTTCCTGATGACACTGCATGATGGATTTGAATCTGTTTGTACTTCGCAGCACTGAGGATTCCATAAAATGCAGCCAAAACACTGCAGGAGACATCCTCCATACTCCACTATTGGCTGCACACAATCATCTGTGTAGCACTCCCCACCTCTTTCATAAACAAACTGCTTCTTGTTTGAGCCAAAAATTTCAAAATTTGTACTCATCATTCCAGAACATTTACTGCCATTATTCAGCACACCAGTCCTTAAGTTTTTCTTTGTAGGGATGCCTCTTGAATTTGTTTCCTTTTCAAATTAACAGTCTTTTGGCAACTGACAAGACTTTTCTGGACTGCAGTGGGGTGTACTTTGGTCCTAGTTTCAATTCAATTCAATTCAATTCAATTCAATTCAATTTTATTTGTCATTTAACAGAACATCCAAGATGTGCTGCAGAACGAAAATACGATGCACAAGACTTTAATAAAAACACATAGTTAAAATCAGCCTACAATAAAATACTAAAATGCTTCATTTAAAAGACGAACGGCAGTAGGAAAAAAACTGTTTTTAAAACCTGGTAGTTCTACATTTCAGGCTGCGGTACCTTCTGCTTGAGGGCATGAGGGAAAAGAGTTCAGAGGCAGGATAAGTAGGGTCTCTAGAAATCCGCACAGCTCTGGCCAGACAGCGTTGTTTTGCCAAATCTTGTACATTAGGCAACAGGGCTCCAATGATCCTCTCCGCAGCCCTCACCACTTTCCTCAGTGCTTTCCAGTCCGAAGCGCTGCAGCTCTCCTGCCACAGAGAGCTGCTGCTGGTTAGCACGCTCTCTATGGTCCCTCTGTAAAAAGTGGTGAGGACTGACTTACTGAGATGGGCCCTCTTTAGCCTCCGCAGAAAGATCAAGCGCTGGTGAGCTTTCTTGATGACGGAGGAGGTGTGCAGGGACCAGGTGAGGTTGTTCGTCACATTAACTCCCAGGAACTTAGTAGACTGCACAATTTCCACAGCAGTGTTCTTAATGTAGACCGGGATGTGTATCAGCTGTTTCTTCCTGAAGTCGATCACCAGTTCTTTTGTTTTTTCGACATTCAGTATCAGATTGTTTTTATCACACCATTCCACAAATGACTTCACCTCCTCTCTGTAATCCCCTTCCCCGTCACCTCGAATGAGACCCACCACTGTTGTGTCGTCCGCATACTTAATAATTTGGTTTGTGCTGAACTTGGCACAACAATCGTGGGTCATGAGCGTGAAGAGGAGGGGACTTAGAACACACCCCTGTGGAGAACCTGTGCTGAAGGAGATGGTATCTGATTTATTCTTTCCTACCCGTACGTACTGTGGCCTATCCATTAGAAAGTCCAATATCCAGTTTTGCAGAGGTATGCCCAGTCCCAATGGGCCCAGTTTGCTGATCAAATTCTGAGGGATGATGGTATTAAAAGCCGAACTAAAATCAACAAACAACATGCGGACCATAGCGTCTCTATTCTCCAGATGTTCCAATGAAAAATGGAGTGCAATAGATATGGCATCCTCTGTGGCACGGTTGGAGCGGTAGGCGAATTGGAGTGGGTCAAAAGAGGAGGGTAGGACAGAAGTAATGTGGTCCTTGATCAGCCTCTCGAAACATTTCATCACTATTGATGTTAAGGCTACAGGGCGATAGTCATTCATGGTTGTGACTATGGGTTTTTTCGGAACTGGGATGATTTCTGAGGTTTTAAAGCAAGATGGCACAACAGCTTGACACAGAGAGATGTTAAATATATCCGTAAGGACATGTGTCAGCTGCTCCACACATCCTTTGAGTACACAACCTGGTATCTGGTCTGGTCCCGCAGCTTTCCTTGGATTAATTCTCCTCAAAGTCCGTAGAACATCATCCGGTTCCAGACACAGTGCCTTCTCATCAGGATGAGGAGTGGCCTTCACTGGTGATGTATCATTCAATGCTTCAAACCGTCCAAAGTACTTATTTAGGTCATTCAGGAAGTTGAAGTTGTTTTTGTGAGCTCCGAGCCGATACCACTGCTGGATTTATCCAGATTTTGAGGGGACAGCAATTTGATATACTGCATTTCTGGTCTTTAACACATCCCGTTTCCTTGTGCTTATTTAGAAGGGCTTAGACATCACATCTTGAAACTCCTGTCTACTAAAAACACCTTGTGTCTTGTTGCTATCTTCATTAATGGTCTAAACTGGTACATCTGGAACACCAACAGTGGTTTTAGCTTGGTGCAATTACCTCATTAGCACCAGGTTGTTATCTTTGTTTACACTAGAATCCCTGAAGCAGAAAAAATTTGTAATGCTGGGTTACCTTAAATTCCTTCTCACCTCTTCATCAGCATCTTTGTTTTGCAAATGTATCAATCAGCAACTGCAGCAGGCAGCCTGCTCACTCATGCCCCACTGAGGACACTGAAGTCTATTTATCGGGGAGTTAGGTGTCTGGAATTGTATTGGGTAAATAATATATTGTTATTTGCAATACATACATTTCATGTGTGTCTACAACTATCTGGGTAAATGTAGGATGACAGGAAATGCGAGGCAAGAAATGCTGAACACATAACTAAAACAAACTTTTTTTAAGTTATAGTAATAATTGACAAAATGTTGATGTGAAGTGTATAATGTGTGAAGGCTGAAGTCCAAATATCAAATAAACACTTTCACAAAAGGTATAACAAAATAAGTGCGCCTTTATTCAAGAATATAACCAAATTCTAAATCAAGTGGTTGCAGGTTCAATTCCGGGTCTTCCCCACATTTACAGTTTTGAGTAGTGAGTTGCTATTATTACTATTATACGATTATAGTTCTGGACACCTCAAACCCAGATAAACAGACAAGCTGGGAGAACTTCAGCTGCGTCGGTGGATAATGGGATAGCAGGCTGCTTGCTGCTTGTGCTGATTGACACATTTGCAAAACAAAGACGCTGATGAAGAGGTATGAAGGAATTTAAGTTGGCCCAGCATTACAACTTTTTTCGTAAGCTTCAGGGATTCTAGTGTTAAATAACACACTGGGCTCTTGTGTTTTCTATCATTCATTCTTCTGTCTAGTTTAACTAGATGGCAAGTCCCTACTTATTAACAGTATCTTCACATGGCAAACTAGTGCACCTTTATCATGGAATCGACTCCTGAATTCTGTAGCTTCTTCAAAGTGATTCTTGGCCTACCTATAGCTTCTCTAACAAGTCTCCATCTTTCCTGCTCAGAGAGTTTTGAGGAACAACCTTTTCTAAGCTGCATCTTAGAAATTTGATGTAGCTTTCACATCCCGATAACTAAAGCATTAGTACCCATTGGGACATTCAAATACTACTGCTTTGCATTCTTTTCCTAATTTATGCATTTTCATTATTTTATTCATTAGTTCTATCAAACACTCTCTTGTCTTCAGCTTTATATCTCTCCTTTATATTCACAACTTGATTAACAATCTCATAAATGGAAGACTTTTATTCACAAAATGTGGCAGTTATTTTAATGATTCACTGATGGAGGCCAATTGTAAGGCAATTGTGTCCTTATTAAGCAATTGTTTTCACCTGTGTAAACTCAGAGTTTTCACAACGCAGACATTGAATGCTTATCCAAACTGAACATTGATTTCTTTATTTCTTGCTTTTACATTTTTTTATTCTAACAAAAATCAATTTCAGTACCTTGAAATAAAAATATAAAAGAGCAGAACTTCAGTGTAAGAAATGTTTTCCAGTAAAGAATGAGAATTGCCTAGGAGTCTGGTATTGTACGGTTTTATATAACACACATAATATTTATTATACAAACACACACAACCCCTGGAAGATAAAAGTAAGGTACAGTTAAAAAAATGAATAAATAGATGAAGAACTGCACATTGTGTAGGAAAATACATACTTGCCACAAGCTGGTTCTGCTTCACATTAGAAGCTAAACATTCAAAAATTTATATTATCAGTATTTTACCAAACCAAATGGATAAAAGATATTTTTGAGAAAATTACACATTTTAGGAATTCTGCTAAAAACATTAACGCAGTACAACATGAGAAATGATTTCATGTTTCTTTCAATACTCTGCCAAACTAGTGAGGAGTTCAAAAGAAAGTTTTACATCTATTATAGGCTTAATATTTTCAGTCTGAACTGAAGTAACAAACAGCTATCGGTTTATTCATAATCTTCCCCACTGTATTTTCAAAAGTAACTACTGCACCACCAGCTGACAAGCATCCTCCAGTGAAGCTATCGAGTAAACTGGAAAAGTCTTAATACATAAACAATACAAGCAGAGTTGTGATAATTAATGAATGATATCTCAGAAACTTATCTGTTTACTCTTTTGGGAGTGGATTTGTTTTAATTATCGGTGTGTCTTCCAGTTTGGTATGTTATAGGACATAAATTGTGAAGTGTTTCATCTTTACAACATTTGGTGATGAAAGACTTGGGAGGGAGTGAAGGAGAGAGAGACAGAATAACTCACAGTCACCCTATTTTATGACCATGCTGTCATCCTGAGACATTATTGGTTGCAGAATTTTTCTGCTGAAATCCACAACAATTATGAGAGCAGGGTAAAATCTAGTTTCATTGTGAGATAAAAATTAAAAAGCATGTTGTTTATTTTACTATTTAAAAAAAATGAAGTGTAAAATACAAACAAATGCATAATATTGGTAAACTAACTTTTTAAAACTGGAATTCAATCATGAACTCAAGGGGGAAAATCCTCTCACATCTCAGCACTTGATATTATTTTAATTGGTCTACTGAAAAATTAGTGTAAGAACCAAACTACTCAGAAAAAGAGACTGTATGGACCAAGCTTTAAAACTTAGCTATAATATGAAGAACAAAGACATTCATATTTTGATTCATAAAGCAATCTCCTTTGTAGATACTTATCTAATATCAGACACCAGAGGGTTCTCTATATTTGTAGTGGAGAAACTCAACTAATTTAATTCTAGTTAATACATATGCATTATATGGACAAAGTACAAATATTTCTCTGTCAGAGTTCCTTGTTAAACTTACAAAATGAGATATCATAAGTTTATACACAATACGAGATATGAATTTGGTATTAAACTCTGTCTTTGCATACATTACCTGCAAATGCAACCATAATACCTAAAACTGCCTCAATAATTCATTTCACCAAGGACCATAACTCATTGGACACACTTCCACAGTTGGCTCATGATGCCATGGAGTGGAAACACATGCACAGTGAGTCCTGGCACTCCTAGCAGGTAATGTAGTAGTCACCTGGAAAACTGCTGTTCAACATTCATATTGACTCATGTCAATAGTGTTTGAACTGTGATTACCATCTGGTAAGTGGCATAAAACGTAATATCATGAAAACATGCCAATGTGTCTTAAAGGATTCCTAAAGAAGGCAATGGTGTGCAGAGTGACAAGGTACTCCTGCTGTTCTGTTGCAGGCTTCTGGTATACCAGGGGCATGAGGTACTTTAGATGCCAACATGTGTTAGAGAGCAGTGTCATCAAGTAGTAAACAGCATTCTTACTCAGTAAGTGGCTATATCGAATTGTATAGTGGTACTAACTCTCATTGGAGCTACCCCCATTACTGTGACCTAGGTGTAGGCTCCAGCTGAGATAAACAGTGACAAAAATAAGGCCATCTTCTACACCAGATTGCAAGATAATATGGCTATCTTAACAAAGAAAGTTCCTATCATGTTAAAAGGCAATTTCTTTGCCTAAACTGCCAGTTTACACATCAACAACTTGTGAGGTATAATTTAAAGAGGAAGCTGAAAGCTTTTATAACATCAACCCTAACCCCAGGTCAATGCACACCGACTGTAGCAATATCAAAGTAGCAAAAACTGAATTTCTAAATTGTTATTTTTGATCAGAAAAAAAAAACCTCTAAACAGCTCACAGGCCATCCAACCTTATGAAGGCATAGAAGGGCAAATGATAGAAGTGAGAAATGTCTGAGGCTGAGTTAACTATAGTATGTGCCCCAGTATTGAGAAAAAAGCAATACTAAAAATTGATTTTTGTAACATTTTCAATCTAATATGCCAAAAGAATATGAGCAAGATGGTTGGCCCAACAAACGCAAAGGGGCTGACAAAGCTTATCTATACCAAGTTGAAAAGGGAGGAGGCGGCTTTCAAGGACAAAGCAGATGTGGATATGGAAGTAGTTACTAGCTTTGGTACTCAAAAAAAAAAAAAAGAAATAAAAAAAACTCTTTTCTTGACCCTGAAAGAACTGTCTGGTACGGAAGCGTATTAGGACCACAGTGAAAAAAAAAAATACGGACACAGTGAAGAAAAAAAAACTAAATGTCGAGATTAAAGTCGACATGTTCACTTTATTCTCGACATTTCCACTTTATTCTCGCCATTTACGTCAAGATTAAAGTCGACATGTTGACTTTATTCTCGTAGTTTGTCATTAAAGTAGAACATTGTACACTAAACTTCATCTTAAAATGAATATTTAATTTAGTAGATCTTCCCAAGCCCCGTCATAAATTATGTAGCGCATGAAATGCTTTGTGTTAAGCGTTCCCTGAGCCATATTAATTACTACGTGCTTCTTAAACTGATTTCCTCTGCACAAAGAGGAGGTGCAAGCAGCAATCACCACACAAAATACATTAATTTTAATGATATCCCTGCTCCCTGAACATTTACAATGCTAAGATAAATACTTGATATCATTTTCATGATGAAATGCATTAAAGCATGTATTAATCTTGTGGGGGCACGGTGGCGTAGAGATTGCACTACTGCCTGGCAGCAAGGGGGACTTAAATGTCGAGAATTAAGTCGACATGTCGACTTTAATCTAGACGTAAATGTCGAGAATAAAGTGGAAATGTTGAGAATAAAGTCAACATGTCGACTTTAATCTCGACATTTAGTTTTTTTTTTTTTCTTCATTGTGGCCCTAATACGCTTCTGTAGTCTAGCAATCACAGCCAGCCAAGAGGAAAAATTGGGGATTCCAAAGAGCAAAGAAAAAGCTCTAAAATGCAGCAAAAAAGTATTTACATTCACACTTAAAAAAAGCTACTGTGTTGCTACAGAAGATAATCCAGCCTCATCTGCAGCTATTGTGAACTAAGAGGAACCAATTTAAATTGAGATTGACCTAACAATCAACAGGCTAAAAAAAGGTAAAGCCACAGGCCCAGACCAAGCCTCTGTAATGATGCTGAAGGGTGGAGGCTTATATTTTACCTTTATTTAAGAAATGAAATATCCTTAGAAGAAAACTATACAAGCATAATTCTCCTATCTGTTATGCAAGAGGTTCTTGTAAAGGTGATCAGGGGCCATCCACAGAGTCTCTAGGTTTGATTTTTGATGTGGGGTTGTTGGTATCCTACATATTTTATTTTTAAAATCCACTATGTTTCAATTTAAAAAGCGGGAAAATCACGCTGTGCAGTCAAGGCACAAAAAGACATTATAGAATTACCCTAAGTTCTTGTCTATAAGCCGCGGCTTATCTAAGGAAAAAAGTTGTGAAAATGAAAAAATAGAATATCGGCTTATACATAAGTCCGGCTTATACATCCATCGCGGGGGTTGCGTTCCAGAGCCACCCGCGAAATAAGAATATCCGCGAAGTAGAAACCATATGTTTATATGGTTATTTTTATATTGTCATGCTTGGGTCACAGATTTGCGCAGAAACACAGGAGGTTGTAGAGAGACAGGAACGTTATTCAAACACTGCAAACAAACATTTGTCTCTTTTTCAAAAGTTTAAACTGTGCTCCATGACAAGACAGAGATGACAGTTCCGTCTCACAATTAAAAGAATGCAAACATATCTTCCTCTTCAAAGGAGTGAAGCAAACAAATCAATATGTCTGTTTGGCTTTTAAGTATGCGAAGCACCGCGGCACAAAGCTGTTGAAGGCGGCAGCTCACACCCCCTCCGTCAGGAGCAGAGAGAGAGAGAGAGAGAGAGAGAGAGAGAGAGAGAGAGAGATAAAAAAAATCAATACGTGCCCTTTGAGCTTTTAAGTATGCGAAGCACTGTGCAGCATGTCTTTTCAGGAATCAGCTTTACAAAAGATAGCAACGTGAAGATAATCTTTCAGCATTTTTAGACGAGCGTCCGTATCGTCTAGGTGTGCAAACAGCCCCCCTGCTCAATCCCCATACGTCAGGATCACAGATAGTCAGCGCAAGAGAGACAGAAAAGTAAGCCAGGTAGCTTCTCAGCCATCTGCCAATAGCGTCCCTTGTATGAAATCAACTGGGCAAACCAACTGAGGAAGCATGTACCAGAAATTAAAAGACCCATTGTCCGCAGAAATCCGCGATATATATTTAAATATGCTTACATATAAAATCACAATTTAAATGACCGCTACGCGCTCGTGTTGACTCGGCGACGCCCAGAGCAGAAAGAACGCGCTCCGGCCGCTCCAACCGCGCCATGCGGGGAGTGAGAGAGACGCCAATATCTCACACTCTCTCCCCCCTTAAAGAAATTAAATGGGCGCGAGTGAGACCACTGACCTCCCTCCCTTCTATTAGTTATAGGTTATAGTACGTTCGGCTTATCCATGAGTCCGGCTTATCTATGATACGATTTTATTTTAAAAATTCGTATGATTTTTGGTCTCCGGCTAATACATGAGTCCGGCTTATAGACAAGAACTTAGGGTAGTTGAAAAATATAAATACAAAATAGTTGCAGGCTTTTAAAGAATGGTGAAAAGCAACAATACTCAAAATTTTTGGACAGTGCCAGTGCAATCCTCAGGCTGTTATGAACATGGCTACAACTGTCTTTCCAACCACCAATTTTCTAATAATGTATTCAGTTCAAGGTCAGTGCCTGTCCTGGGTGCAAGTCAGGATCCAAAACTAAACTGTGTACCAACCTTGAACACATTCACACATCTTTCTACATATCATTCTTCTTCTTTCGGCTGCTCTTGTTCTGTTACACCCATCACCTGCATGTTCTCTCTCACCACATCCATAAACCTTCGCTTAGGTTTTCTTCTTCCCTGGCAGCTCTATCCTTAGCATCCTTCTCCCAATATACCCAGCATCTCTCATCTGCACATATCCAAACAAATGTAATCTCGCCTCTCTGACTTTGTCTCCCAACTGTCCAACTTGAGCTGACCCTCTAATGTACTCATTTCTAATCCTATCCATCCTCGTCACACCCAGTGCAAATCTTAGCATCTTTAACTCTGCTACCTCCAGCTCTGTCTCCTGCTTTCTGGTCAATGCCACCGTCTCCAACCCATATAACATAGCTGGTCTCACTACTGTCCTGTAGACCTTCCCTTTCACTCTTGCTGATACCCATTTGTCACAAATCACTCCTGACACTGTTCTCCACCCATTCCACCCTGCTTGCACTCTCTTTTTCACCTCTCTTCCACAATCCCCATTCCTCTGTACTGTTGATCCCAAGTATTTAAACTCATCCACCTTCGCCAACTCTAGTCCCTGCATCCTCATCATTCCATTGACCTCCCTCTCATTTACACACATGTATTTGGTCTTATTCCTACTGACCTTCATTCCTCTCCTCTCTAGAGCATATCTCCACCTCTCCAGGGTCTTCTCAACCTGTTCCCTACTATCGCTACAGATCACAAGGTCATCAGCAAACATCTTAATCCACGGGGACTCCTGTCTAATCTCATCTGTCAACCTGTCCATCACCATTGCAAATACAGTGATCCCTCGCTATATCGCGCTTCGCCTTTCGCAGCTTCACTCTATCGCGGATTTTATATGTAAGCATATTTAAATATATATCGCGGATTTTTTGCTGGTTCGCGGATTTCTGCGGACAATGGGTCTTTTAATTTCTGGTACATGCTTCCTCAGTTGGTTTGCCCAGTTGATTTCATACAAGGGACGCTATTGGCAGATGGCTGAGAAGCTACCCAGCTTACTTTTCTCTCTCTCTTGCGCTGACTTTCTGTGATCCTGACGTAGGGGGATTGAGCAGGGGGGCTGTTCGCAAACCTAGACGATACGGTCGCTCGTCTAAAAATGCTGAAAGATTATCTTCACGTTGGCTACCTTCTGTGCAGCTGCTTCGTGAAGTGACATGCTGCACGGTGCTTCACATACTTAAAAGCACGAAGGGCACGTATTGATTTTTTTATCTGTCTCTCTCTCTCTCTCTGCTCCTGACGGAGGGGGGTGTGAGCTGCCGCCTTCAACAGCTTTGTGCCGCGGTGCTTCGCATACTTAAAAACCAAACAGCCCTATTGATTTGTTTGCTCCTTTGAAGAGGAAGATATGTTTGCATTCTTTTAATTGTGAGACTGAACTGTCATCTCTGTCACAGTTTAAACTTTTGAAAAAGAGACAAATGTTTGTTTGCAGTGTTTGAATAACGTTCCTGTCTCTCTACAACCTCCTGTGTTTCTGCGCAAATCTGTGACCCAAGCATGATAATATAAAAATAACCATATAAACATATGGTTTCTACTTCACGGATTTTCTTATTTCACGGGTGGCTCTGGAACGCAAGCCCCGCGATGGAGGAGGGATTACTGTAAAGGGCCCAGAGCTGATCCCTGATGTAATCCCACCTCCACGTTAAATGCATCCGTCGCTCCTACCACAGATCTTACCACTGTCACACTTCCCTCGTACATATCCTGTACAACCCTTAAGTACTTCTTCACCACTCCCAATTTCCTCATACAATACGCAAAGACGCAATGCAACTCCTTCTGGCCTTCTCTAAACTTTTCTATGAACATCCTCAGAGCAAACATTGTATCTGTGGTGCTCTTTCTTGGCATGAAACCATACTGCTGCTCACTAATCATCACCTCACTTCTTAACCTAGCTTCCATTACTCTTTCCCATAACTTCATGCTGCGGCTCATCAATTTTATTCCCCTGTAGTTACTGCAGTCCTGCACATTCCCCTTATTCTTAAATATCGGCACCAGTACACTTCGTCTCCACTCCTCAGGCATCCTCTCACTTTCCAAGATTCCATTAAACAATCTGGTTAAAAACTCAACTGCCATCTCTCCTAAACACCTCCATGCTTCCACAGGTATGTCATGTGGACCAACAGCCTTTCCATTTTTCATCCTCTTTATAGCTGTCCTTACTTCCTCCTTGCTGATCCGTTGCACTTCCTGATTCACTATCTCCACATTATCCAACCTCTTCTCTCCCTCGTTCTCTTCATTCATAAGCCTCTCAAAGTATTCTTTCCATCTGCTCAACACACTCTCCTCGCTTTGAGTAAGTTTCCATCTTTATCCTTTATCACCCTAACCTGCTGCACATCTTTCCCAGCTCAGTCCCTCTGTCTAGCCAATCAGTACAGGTCCTTTTCTCCCTCCTTAGTGTCCAACCTCTCATACGCCTTTTCCTTAGCCTTCGCCACCTCTCTCTTCATTATTCCAAAATAAAAATGATTTAGTTTTTGTTTCAAAGTTTCTGTATTGGTCAGATATTCATGAGAAACAACTCAATGTTTCAAAAAATTCTTGCAAGTCATACAAAATACAGTGTTAATAGAAGCATATAACCTTAGAGACACATAATTACTGAGGCTAATGAAAAGGCATAATTATTCCTCAAAACAAATCAGTAGTACTAGGGTGTTGTACCGTGTCAGCCATTATGGATGCAGTGAGAAGTCAAACAAAATGACACCTTTTATTGGCTAACTAAAAAGTCTTTTTAGTTAGCCAGTAAAAGGTGTCATTTTGCTTGACTTCTCACTACAAAACAAATCAGCAAACACTAAATCTGTATTGTTTGTTGGTTAAAAAGACCACCATTATATTTATTGGCTTAAAACTCATCTGCAACAGTGTCCACAGGAATTCCATGTAGAATGTGCATTAGGCAATTGATGCTCCCGCCAAAATCGTCTATATTACCAAAACCTTCTATGACAGTACCCCTTGCAGAGTGAAGGTGAATGTCAAAACAACAGACTGCTTTGACATTCCAAACTGGAGTGTGTCAAGGATGTGTGCTATCACCATTGCTTTTAACTTCATAATTGATTAGCCAAAAAGCTTGGGTACACTGGGGTAGAACGTGATGCCAACGGGCTAACAGTCACAGATACATTATATGCTGATAACATCTCAGTGTTGGTTGAAATGAAATTGCAGGCACAGGAGTTGCCGAAAATCATTAGTGAGAGATTAGGAAAACTGACTCTACATCAGTGCAAAGAAAACAGTAGTGTTCTGCCCCACATCTTGTTAGCTGTTATTTGTTGTGCAATGCTCCCCTTGTCATTTATTAACACACCAGTCGTCACATCCCACACGCACAGTGGTGCTATAGAAGTCTATGAAACTCACTCAAGTGTGGAAATCACTGCCTTGTAAGTGTCTTTTAAAGCTTTATTGTTTAATGTATACTGTCTGCTATGTATTGCTTTGTAAATCATTCTTTATTGTCTTTGGTTGTACACCTGTATGTTTCTTTTGTATATATTTTGGTTTACAATGAGGTACGTATAAGTAAAAGCCTTCAAGAATTCTCACCCCTTGTCGTTTTTATGTGGGATGTGCCGAGTTGTTTAAGCTCTCTGCGGCCGCATTACACGGACAGCGCGGAGTCAGGCAGAAAAAGTAGTATTATTTATGGACAAGCTTCCTATTAATTTATCTTTTGGTTCTGAGCCAGTTATACAGGTCAATGAATTCAAGCTTATAATCTCTATATCAATGACTGCTGAAGAAGATGTCGCCATGATTGACCATGCTCAGTCAACATCTGCAAACCAACAAAGGGGTCTCTGGAAAAAAATTGTTAGTTTAAAATAAAAATGAGCTATCACACCAGTCTTACTTTGGTGCATCTACTTGATATTGTACTTTGTTGTTGAATGCTGGAAACAAGTCTCTCAGATAATTTGATTCTAGCAATGATCATGCAAAAAATGCTTAATTGCCAATAGATAAACCATTTGCAACACTGCTGAAGCGTGCAGGTTCTCCAATAGTAATGTCCAGGTTTCTATAGTGCACCGGTATGGTACATATATTATATTATATTATATTTTGGACGATTGCCCAAAAGACTGTTAAAATGGAAATGACTACAGGATTGCAAAGATTCCTAAACAGAACTTAAAAAGACCTGGATAAGCCAAAGAGAAGCTGAAGCAAAGTAATTGGGCTTCGAACTGCAATAATCTGCTCACATTGCACTGGACTGACATCAATGGAAGGGAATCATTGAAAATGCACTGACCAGGACTTTCACAGCACCTGTGGGTCTGCTGTAAAAACAAGATCCTTGACCGGTCAGCATTAGAGCAATTATTGATTGTTTATAATTTGAACTCCTCTGGTCTCACAAGCAGTAGTTATAAATATAACTACTAAAAATTATAAATAGGCCCTTTCAGCTTACCAAACCTTGTAGTCCATGTACACTTTCTGGTATCCCAACTTTCTTTATGTTGTGAGGGGCTTACCATGCCACTTTTTACAGCACAGTTTATTTATAAAGTACTGTTGCATGCGAGTGCTTAGCACTTCATTTTCTACCTCGGTATAAACACAGGACTATGTCATAATGACGCATGGTATTTTGTACACAAAAATGGTTAATCAAAAATGAAATGAACACAAAAATGTTGTATTAGAACCCAAAAATTATGTTGTCAAAAATATCTCCACTTTGACATTCAAAGTTATTGTGACTAGCCTATTCCCGTTACTGCATACACCTTTAGCTGATCACAGTAAATTATCTACTGTATGTATAAAACTGCATTAAAATGTCTCATGCTTAGAACACCACACTAAACTTTTAAAAAAGGCTGCCTTTGTTTTCTCCGTTAAGTGGGTCCTCATGTTAGCAAACATGAGGTTTAGGTCTTAAGCAAATGTTCTGGGCCAATAGTAAGCAGTGTTTTCATACTCTCCAGTACTTTCTGTTAGGAGTACAGAGTTCTTATCCTTTAAAGGGGAGAATCTTGTGTTTCTTGAATTCCAGAAGTGCTTTCTGTGACTGCATAAGGCAAGATCCATTTGTAACGGCAATGTGTCCCTCCGATTTAAAAAGGTTAATTGCCGCTTCCTAAGGTTGAACACGTGAAAGTTTTATCAACACTCCTTTCAGAAATTATCTGACAAAGATTATCTCAAATATATTTATACATAAACGGATATTTTAATAGACACCAGCATATGTTCAAAGATACATGTGGAAATACTGTGGAGAAATACTTAAAAGCATATTTGAGGGGTCAAAATTATTTTAAATTTTACTAACTATATAAATAAAATGCAGACTAAAAAGGCATCGGAACGAATTACTGAGATTTACAAAATTGATCAAGAAAATGCTGAACTGCCCGAAGCTGTGGTCTATAAAAAAAGGCACTCAATGAGTCGTTTGAAAAAAGTTGAAAAAAAAAAAAAAAAATCCTAATCACCCTCTACAGGAGGTCTCATTCATTTAAAATTAATAAAGATCAAATTCTCACTGTGAGGAATGCTTCAAATCTTTTTTCAGAATTTGGCAAGAATTCATTAATGTTGTATTAAAATAGACAAGCCCATGTTATGTCCTTCAAGAACTACACTGTATTGAAGCTTTTTGCTCAAATATCACTGTTAATTAATTGTATATGAGTGATGTCAATATTGATTTGACATGTAATTTAAATGTACGGAAGGTAATAATGATTGAATCCTTCACTGTTGTGCATCTCTTTTGATTCATGCAATTAAAATATATATATAAAAAAAGGGCATATACAATTTATTGCAAAAAAGTCACCTTTTGCCCGGAAGTAAGAAAGAAATTAGTGCAGGATGTTCCAATGCATAAAACTTAAGCTACAGCCAAACTGGTTAGCGCCAGAGATTTTGCCATTGAGAAATTATCTTTGTATTAGCTGATTGTACATAGATGTCAGTTTTAAGAAATATATTAATATACTTCTTTGCAAAGCCTGCATGCTATGAAATGAGACACAATAACCATGTGGAACCTTAACAGTGCTTGAACTAAACCACTTTTGAGAAGACAGCATATTCAAAAGCATACTTACAAAAAATCAGAACAAAATGGGGTTTACTTGTTTGAT
The DNA here is from genome assembly GCF_900747795.2 of Erpetoichthys calabaricus. Lineage (NCBI taxonomy): Eukaryota > Metazoa > Chordata > Cladistia > Polypteriformes > Polypteridae > Erpetoichthys > Erpetoichthys calabaricus. The sequence goes on along the minus strand of NC_041398.2, from coordinate 89,885,311 downwards.
TCTTAAATTGTTCACAACACATGCTAGGTCATGGTATGCCGCACGCATGATACACTATAAAATAAAACTTAATAATCATCTGATACAAAATGGTCAACATAGAAGAACAGAGAGGGCTCAATATACATGCAATGATTTCATTCGAGAATTTCTCAAAAAAAAAAAAAATACATATTTATTTGTATTTATAGCAATGTTCGTTTCCTTCTTCACGAGTCTGATCTGGATGAAGGCTGATGGTTCGATGGGTTGCTATCCCACACGAAATTTCATTTCCTCTCACAGTTCATCATGACTTGATGAAGTCAGCGACTTTGGTATCTCTGAAGCATCCCAAAAGGAGAACAGTTTATCTTTTTGGGCGAATTGTGGAGAAAGGAGAAAAAAAAAACCAAACATGCAAAGATTCATAAGCATTAAAATAAATGTATTAACTTAATGGGATGACCATAGAGTGGAACTACTCTGCCTCTGTATTAAGAGGAACCAGCTGAGGTGATCTGGGCATACAGTTGAAATGCTTCTTTGGTGATTTTTTAGTGAGGCATAGAAGACCCACTGGGAAAAACCCAGAACAAGCTGAAGGGACTACATCTCTCGACTGCTGGAAATGCAGGAAGCTTCAGAGGATATAGACACCATTAAATAATGTTCTGTTTTACAAATTTTTATGCACAAATGAAATGTTCACCATGGTTTTCCATAAATATCCAATTTTCCCCAGATCATATAGTGAGAAAGTGGTGAGATTTAACAAGGCTGCCTTGTGGTTACAGTGCAAAGGCTTAGCCAATAGACCTTACAGTCTTAGCTGTGGAGTAAAACTGCTCTGCGCCATTTAATCATAACTACTTTCTTTATATATTGCTCTTCATTTAAATCAAGTCATACGGCATTACATCTGTTTACTTAATATTTTTCTGGTATAAATGCACAAATGAACCACCAAAACATATCCAACCACAAACAGGAAAGTGTTCCAAACAATAAAATAAAATATTAAAACATAGTGTCATATGGGGATTTCTAAATTACCACTAGAGCTTAGCAAGAATCATTAGAAGTTGATTTATGTATGTTCAGCATATAGTTTGAATGCTCCATTAACGAACCTGCTTAAACTAGCTTTCATTTGTGGAGAGCCCCAGTTTACATGATGAAACTGCATATAGGCAGAAACCAACCCTCGACTGGACAGGCACTCCAACATAAGTGAGTATGGGCCAATGCACATTTTTTCACATAAAAATGAAATCATTTCTCAGGTTTTCCTCCCATGCTCATAACTTAAAGCAATAGAAATTTTAAGATATACAGTATACAATTACTTTCCCAACTGTTAATACTTGCTGATTTGAGAACTATGGTGTAACTCTGCATAATTTTGCCACAATCTGATTATCAGTTTATTAATTATGCAGTTGTTTTAGGTTTGTGTTTCAACTTGAAAAGCCACAAATTTATAACAGAACAAGTGAAGTAGTGCAAATGACTTTCTGCAAAATTTCCATGAACAAACCAGAATACATTTCAGATAATTACGTAAATAAATATGGGTAATTATAGAAAAAAACATTCAACTTTTCCAGGAAAATGTTTCAGATCTATAAGGTAACATTTTATATAAAAGTAAATGTGCCTTTGGTTTCTGACTGCAGTATAGAATATTTGAGTATTTGCAGATTGTACCATATATTATGTTAATTCATCTACTTTCATACCTAAGGAATTTTAGTAAGAACATTTGACAAACATGGGAAGATGATTCAGTTCATCAAGCATGTTTGGGCCATGTAAATGCTTGTCATGATTTCTTCTTCAACTACATGATCTAGAAAATTATTTCAGTGTACCGTGATCCTTTGTGCACTTCAACTCAATTTCCAATGACATCCTCAAGTTTGTGACTATTTATATTTAACTCAAAGAAAGCTGCTGCAGTTTGATATTTTCCCTTCTATACAGTATACACTATGCTTAAATCAATAAAGTAGCCTTGTAATATAAATCATTGTGTTTAAATGACTTAATCAATTACATGAAAAATGAATTGCATCTCATAAGTTAGGGAAAAGCCAAGCAAAATGACACCTTTTATTGGCTAACTAGAAAGATTACAATATGCAAGCTTTCGAGGCAACTCAGGCCCCTCATCTTGCCTGAAGAGGGGGCCTGAGTTGCCTCGAAAGCTTGCATATTGTAATCTTTCTAGTTAGCCAATAAAAGGTGTCATTTTGCTTGGCTTTTCTCTACATTCATAATGGCTAACACGGTACAACACCCTAGTACTATCTCATAAGTTCAAAGCGGATACAAAAAATTTGTTGATATTTTGCGATGATCCAATATAACGAAAATTCAAGTGGGGAAAAATGCAGTCTAGAGCATCACCTTGATTATGATAATGCCACATTCCTACAATGAGAGGAAAGCTGAGACCATGATGCTTTCTGTGCAGTGGTGCCCCAACAAAAAGAAAACATTAAAAAAAACTAATGTTCCTGGTACACCAGCATTTTATCAGACTTAATTCCAAATGTTCTGGTGTACCTCACAGAGCCTAGATTTTTTTACGCTGTGGCAAACAAAGAACTGGTAATCAATCTCTTAAATGCAAGAAAATCTCATTTCTATCTCTGCAGGTGAGCCCCATGAGAGGAACCTTAAGATTTATTTTTCTTCTAAAACTGAAATAAGTATTTTTCCCACACATTATTTTAAGTACAACATAGCTGCTTAACATCATCAATTAGTGTTTAAAATAAAGAACAATGGTTAATATTTGACTAAAACATACAGATCACTGAACTAAGCACAGGGAAAATGATGCATCTTCCTGACATTGTAGAAAAAACTTTAAAAAACCTGCAGTGCCGGTAAGTTCAAACAAATAATTAAGGAGCAAAAAAAAAAAAAAAGTGCTACTGTAAATTTCAGTATACCGGTCACCTTAAATTAATTTACATAAACAATACTTAGCAGTACGCTATACAGATTAAACACCAGGGGACTCATGTATAAACGGTGCATAAGCCCGTTTCCACGCTCAAATCGCAATGTATAAAACCTAAACTTGCCGTAAAGCCACAAACATTTTCATGGCTGCTTAAACCCTGTTGTACGCAAGTTCTCCGCTCGGTTTTGCAAATTGGCAGCAACCAGCGTCAAAGCAGTGCTACTGTTCTAGTGTGGTATCCCTTTCTTTTTCAGATCCACATCCCTGACACGGCTTTATAAATACACTGAAATTAACCGCACATTGTTTATTAGTTTAAGGCAACTGATTGTATTTAACCTGTAACAATATAATGGTCCTAAGAATGGCCTAACTGTTCCAAATACCATAGCTGCTTTAGCATTGTTACTCTCACTGCACCTTCTTCTACTTTCAGCTGCTCCCGTTAGGAGTTGCCACAGCTGATCATCTTTTTCCATATTACTCTCACTGCACCACTCGGAGTAGCTGATCAGAAGGAGAATTATCGGTATACAGCATCAAACACACACTGTCTCAGCCATGCTGCCTATTTGACCTCGCCGGTTCAGAAACAGTTTCATCCCAAGAACTATAAACGCACTCGATCAATCCATCAAGTGCTCCTTATAGAACTGTTTGTACTTACAAGTACAATTACCTCACTGTAAACTTGCGATACAGTTATAATATTGCACAACCTGCACCACTTTATAAAGCACGTATTTACATATGATGACGATATCATTTTTAAGATGAAATGCAGCAAAATATATTTATTACATTATACAGATAAAATGTTAAACGTCATTTAGATAATCTATATTGTTAATAATTAAACATGTGAGGACACGGTGTTGCATCACTAGCGACAAGCTGGCGCCCCGATTATTCCTGCCTTGTGCTGTATTCTTGCTGGGGCTGGCGCAACACTGCGGAAAGACAGATGGATAGAATAATTAAACATGTACAGTGGAACCTCGGATCACGAACGTACAAATCGGGTTACGACCAAAAAGTTTGCCAAACTTTTGCATCTGTTCACGACTACACACACAGGTGATGAACATGCCAGTTTCCCTTCCAGTTCGTACGCGCCGATGATTTCCACACGTGTTCAGTCTCTCCCTGTGCATTCGCTGTGAACTCTTTGTGCTCTGTTTCGTTTCCCTTCCGGTTCGTACGCGCTGGTGATTTACGCACGTGTTCAGTCTCTCCCTATACAGTACATTGTTCTCGGTCAGACGTGCATCGCCAAGAGGGACTTTGTGGTATAGCGTGTCCACAGCTCATGTCAAGAGGCCAGTTTTCAATAAATAATCGATGCACTACAGCTGTTACGTCCTCTTCATAAACAGAAGTGCGAGGCGGCTAAAGGGAGGAAAAAAAAAGAAAGACGGAGGTTGCGGAGTGAGGAAGTAAGCAGGAAGCAGTGTGGAAAGAAACAGTGTGAGCAAGCACGTGCTCACAGGCACACTGCTAGACAGTGAGCCCAAGTCGTGTTTGGCCGACACTCGTTGGGGCAGAAGGAAGCGGTCGCTCCAGCTGAGCGATTAAGGAGCTGGAGTGACCAAAAGAAGGATGGCTGGCCGCGTAAGGCCGAGAAGGCAGTGGGGGTCACCAATTAAAGAATGCACTGGGCTTGTTTATAAAGAGACTGCTTCCAGCATTGTTTTTAACCTCGTTGTATTTAATGAAGACTTTTTTCTATTGGATTTTAACCTCCACTTCACTTCTGTTTTTATTGGATTATTTATTCATTGAAGGATTCTGAAAGCACTGCACTTTATTTAATTTGGACTTTGTTTTTGGTTGTTGTTTTGTTGATTTTAATAAAAGCACTTGGCACTTTTTGCACCATCCCCTTGCTCCAATTTAGTGCCTCACTGTCATGCTCGTCGATAACATTACCGACGGTGACAGGTTTAAGGGCACCCGGAAGCGTGATGGGAGCATGCAACAAACCCGCATCATCACAGACTTTACCTCAAAACTGTAATCTCCTCTCCACCCAGTTCCTCCTCACTTCCTTCATGCCAAAACTCGACTCATGCAAGGTTAGTTTTCTTGGTTGTTTATGTTTTTTGTATAAATTACGTATTTTTCAAATGTTCACTTTTTTCCCTGTGCTTTTAAAACTCATTAAAATAAAGTGTTTACAGCAAGCGGTTCATAAGGCTATAACGTGAATTCTTGCAATGTTACTTTTCTCTGTTCAAGGTTTTTACATTTAGTTTACTATTACACTGTGCATTCTATGGTATAATTAACTATTTTTGTGCTTAAAAATCTTAAAAAATATATATATATATATTTTACACACAGTTCATACAGTCCGGAACGGATTCATTGTATTCACATACAATCCTATGGGAGAAATTACTTCGGGTTACGACCAAATCGGGTTGCGACCAGAGTTTTGGAATGAATTACGGTCGTGACCCAAGGTTCCACTATACTACGAAGATATTTCAATGCTCCTTAAAAGTTTTGAAGAATCGGCGTTCTAAGCTTACAGATGGCTTAACATCTATTACAGAGCTGATTGTGTGGTGATTGGTTACGTGGAGAAAAGGAAGGACAGGAATTGGGGGTTAGTACGTTTGAAAGAGACAGTACTGCTGCAATAAATTATTTCATCAAAGATCGTGCACAGCATAGCAAGCATCTCGTGGGAGGCAGGAACAATCTGTGGACGAGGTGCCTGCTCGTCACTATCACCATGCACCACCGTGTTCCCATGCTTAATAAAATGCTTTAACTCCTATCATCATGAAAATGATATCACTTATACATCTCAATATTTTAATTATTCCGAGAGCTGTAATATTACGAATGTAATGGATTCTGTGTCCTGTTGGAGGAAGAGAAAGCCCGTTTAAGAAGCAGGTAGTGCACACAGAGCACATAGAATATCAAATACAAAACATTTATCGTGCTACTTTAGTTACAATGGGATTTGAGAAACTAGTAAATTAAACGATTTTAAGATGAAATTTATGATGTTCAACTTTAATGACAAAATAAACTACGTGATTAAAGTGGAAATTTCTAAATTAAAATTGACATTTCGTGCTTTTTTCCCCCCACTGTGTGCCTGTTTTTTTTCTCTGTACCCTAATAAGCTTTCATATGACACTCAGACGGTGGGCTACAACTCGCCTTTTCATGGCAACTTTGACATCTGACTGCTTCTTTTTTATTTCGGCACTGTGCAACTTTGTGAACTTGAACTTTCGAGTTTCTCCGACACTCTGTCACTCGATCAACTTCCTTTTGTTGTTTATACCACTGTTTAAACCAACAAATAGTAAGTTGTTCCTTGCCTCCACTTGGTATTCGCTGAAATTCTTCTATTTTCCCCCGTGCTTTTGCCATTGTCTTTTCACAGTAGGCATGTGTTTCTGTGCAAATCTGTGACCCAAGCATAACAATATAAAAATAACCATATAAACATACAGTTTCTACTTCGCAGATTTTCACCTTTCGCAGGGGGTTCTGGAACACAACCCCCGCGATCGGGGAGGGACCACTGCATTCTGACTGTAACTCTTTCCCTCACTAGCAGCAAACTATCTATATATATATATAATTCTCTAAGCCACCGCCAGAGCGGGCAAGACACCCATGAAAGCACGCAGGAAGGAGCCACGCTCACACCCATGAAAGCACGCAGGAAGGAGCCACGCTCACCAACTCGGACGCGTCATTTCTGTTTGTCTGTGCTACAGTCCACATGCAGCTCTGAGCCACGTTGACTTTTCGGTTACGACGCACAACCGCGTGCAACATCGCAAACTGTTTTACACGCTACATACAGCAATTCGCATCCGCGACAAACATGCGTCTTCTTAGATGGTCCTGTAGGAACACGGAAGACGTTTCCCCGCCCACCTAAAACAGTTTGAGAGGGGTATCCTATGGGATCCTTAAAACGATCCTTTAAAACTGAGGTTAAAACACAATGAAGGAAGCAGTCTTTAAAAACCAATAAGCCCTGTGCCTCTGTTTCATTAGCGTCTCACCTGCTTCACCGATACAGGCCCTGCAACAGTCGAGATGCTCTCTCAGCAGCTGACCTTCTCTGTGCCTGACTCCACTATAGGCTGCAACAAAATTATTAAAGTACGGGCACATTTGTTTCACACAAGCTGTGTGTGTGGGTGGGTTGGTGTTAGTTAATTAGCTACTCAAAGGATTTCAAGATTTAATATGCACTAGCGGTAACACTGCAAAGGCAGCCCAAACCAGAAAAGACGGCTGGCAAAAAGTGGCCGACAAATTAAACGCGTGTGCATTGTACTTTCTGAAAGCAGTGTTACGGATTTTGCAAATGTTAATTTTTTTCCCTCTGCTTAAAAAACATTTAAAAAGCGGCGTGATTATGCGGCATATACTACACCGCAGGTTGGTATGCAGCGTGTAAAACAGTTTGTTTGTCGCGGATAATTTGCCTTTTACTATTACACGAAGACAATTTCCTGTTAATACTTCGTTACATTGATATAGTGGTGTTCTCAGTATTCAAAGCGCTATCCACACAGGGAGAACCAGGAAGCAAAACCACAATCTTCCACAGTCTCCGTACTGCAAAGCACCAGCACTACTACAGCGCCACAAGGCAGTTAAAGAATACACCGGGCTCGATTTTGTTTTCACTTCTGTTTACAGAGATCGGGTCGTAGATAGCATTGTTGCAATGTTACTTTTCTTGGTGGCTTATTACATTACGGATGTTTCACATGTTCATTTTTTCCCCTGTGCTTAAAAGACATTAAAAAAGTGTTTCTCAACTGTGACTCCGGAACATCTCAGTACGCAAGCTATATTAAGCGTCAACAACGTGGACTCGCTACACCTTAATCTACAAGTACTTGCACTTATCCCTACCGACGAAGTAGCTTTCACCAGCGTGGCCTTCTTCGTCACAGACGATCCTGCTTTCAGTCACGGACAATTATATGTTGCTCTCTCCAGAGGTCTATCTTTTCATTCACTCACAGTGGTATCCACAAACCCACCCCATTTGGACAACTGTGTCATTCAGGAAGTGTTCACCCATCAATACATAATTATGTAGCGTATGCTACGCCGCGGGTTGGCTAGTTGATTTTTATTTTGTCTCATTGTTAAGGAGTAAAACACACAAATTTTAGAGATGCAATGTTTACACTTATGGAGGATGGAAATTGACTAATAATATTACAAGAATAAGAGTTTTCGGGAAACACACATGAATCAGGGTGCATAATTCAGACTTTATTCTAGTGCTGGGAGGTATACCGGTTCATACTGAAAACCGTTTTTTATTTTTGTTATGATATGGATTATTCTTATACCACAACACTGGTTTAAATAGCCTTAACAATGTTTGGAACGTGACGCAGCGCGAAACTGTTTAAGGGGGGACCTTTTTCACTGCTACACCACTAAACACGCATGTAACGGAGTACATGCATTAGTGGAGGTATTGAGCGGTGAAAATGGACAGAGAACATTGTGAAACTGAAGCTGTAGCAGACGATAAAGTTGAACATGATGACACAGAAGAACTTTTGCCAAAAAAGGAGCCGTGTCTGTTGTCTGGTGATACTTTTGTTTTAAAAGGTCAGATGTGAACCAAACAACTATTTACTACAAATGCTGTCAAGCTAAAGTTGTTTCCAGAGGCGGCAACACGAGCAATTTGCTGCACCACCTTAGCCGCAAACATGCTTTGGAGTTCCATGAATGTATGGAACTAAGATTGGCACCCCCCACGTCCTCAGGTAAAACTGAAAAAGCTAGAGGACACTTGAGTCATACGTCACTTGTAGACGCGTTTGCTGTAGGTACTGCCTACGACAAAAAAAAGCAAGCGGTGGATCGAGATAACCAACACCATTACAATCCGTATAGCTAACGTGTTACTGGACAGAGATTGTTAACATTAACAGAAAGTGTAGTTGGTTTACAAAAAATATTTACTATTTATTCCTTTTCCAGGACATGTTCAGTGCAATACAACTTTTGACAAGCACCTCCGGATATTTTACTAAGCCTAAATGCCTCTTTGGGTGGTTTGAAAATATGTTGTCAAAATTATTGTTTGTTTGCAAAATTTGTTCAATTAAAAGGTTCTATATTTTGACTGCAACTGTCATGCAATTGGATTCCTTCTCTTCATTAGTGCCACCCCCTTGAAAACTACCACTTTATGGGGCCTTGCAAACCTGTATTAATACTTGTGTGAACATTAAAATGTTTTTTTGCACAATGTACAGTTCTCATGACAATGGAATTGGTTATTCTTAGCCAATCTACTGCAGTAATTGCAGTGGAAAATGTGGTTAACATCCACTCATGCATGGGAAAAAAATACCGTCGAATACCGTGAAACCAGTATAATTTTGAAAAATACCGTGATATAGAATTTTGCTCATACCGCCCAGCACTACTTTATTCTAATATAAATTTCAGATCGAGTAAGTAACTATTTTGAATGTAATATGTCCGACTGAAATTACTGTAGCAATAGTATATCTTGTGTATATGTTTATGAAACACCACCTTAGCATTTTATAAAAATGCTTATCTACCAAATCCATTTTTGGAGGAGTTTTCCAATGAAGTGTCATTGGATCTTGAAGCCTATCAAAGCAGCATTGTGTGCAAACTAGTAAATTTCCCATCACCACACCCACTCATACATGACCAGTGTAGAAGCACTAGCTGGCTTCATATTTATGGAAAGAAAACATACAGAAACAACACTATTATGTAAACTCCATATTTTGGGTGTTTTCAGACCCACTGCACTGAATTCTAGAAGACAAAGCCTTTCAATAAATAAAAATAAATGAAACAAAGAACTACTTAAGAATATTATGCTAGGCAGAAGGCAGAGTTGGGGATGACTCGTCTTTTTGCCTGGAACCACCTACAGATTTTGCTGGGTTTTTTTTCCCTCCAGCTTAACTTTTTTTTTCTGTCCACTCTGGCAAACTGTAACATTTTATAAAAATAAATTTTCCACATTATTTATAAATGTAATATACAGTATACTATATTCTATGAGATTTTAAATATACATCATCAAGACAATTTGCGTTGAAGTTCCATTGCAATCACACTGCTAAATATTAGCAACAGGAACAAGAAGACGTAGACCAGGGGCAGTCCATTCATCAGACAACGATGGAAACAATTTGGGCAAATGGCAAAAATGTCCCCAGAATGATGAATACCATTAGTAATAATTTAATCTTAATTTACTGTCACTCAAACTTGTATTAACAGACCGATTTTTTTAGACTATTCTCATAAAAAGGACTGTTTTGTTATATGACCAGATACTGAAAAAATGTTAGATTGACTCACAATATAAAGGCATGCTAACAAAATACCTCAAAATGTACTTCAAATTTTGCCCAGCTTTCCCTCCCAATGGCACCAATGCTGCAGGCACCAATCAACAAAGCATCACATGTCTGTATACAGTAAGTAAAGTTTCATTTTTCAGTTAATGATTTAAGAATTGGTTCACTTAGGAAGCCAACAGGATGGATAATGCCAACTAGAATGTTACTTTCAATCCTGGTTTGTTAATGTAACAAACCAGGATTGAAAGCTTCTATAATGGTTCTCAGAGTATAGTCTACAGGCCCCTGGTGATCCACAAGTGTGACTGAAGTGGGCCCAAAAAAAAACTTTCCCTGAAATATCATCAGTGGCTGCTCACTGCTCACAGTGTTAGAATAGGTGAAGTGCAAAAAGATTAATTTACCCGTGGGGATCAATAAAATGCTGCGGTGGGTTGGCACCCTGCCTGGGATTGGTTCATGCCTTGTGCCCTGTGTTGGCTGGGATTGGCTCCAGCAGACCCCCGTGACCCTGTATTTGGATTCAGCGGATTGGAAAATGGATGGATGGATGGATCAATAAAATGTAAACCCATATTAACAAATTAGAGCAAATAAATAAAAGGAAAAAAAATGTTTTGTATCCACATGTCCACCTGGGTATCACCTTCCTGGCTCAACTGAGGCAAGCAGCACCACTCCACTGCTTCTTCTCTGCTACCCGCAGGTCCAAGTAGATGCATAATGAGGGTACCCAATCCAGCCTATGGGTCCCTGAGCAGTCCCCACCCCTTTCAGTTGGGGTTTCATAAAACCAGATAGCCCTGCAATAAGGCAACTTGCTTAGCCGTCTTTGTTCCTTCTTGTAATGTAAGACTTGGAAATAGACTGCCACATGGTTTATCTGCTTATTCAGCTGAATTAAAGCAATGTATCACTGTGCTACAGTAGTTAAAGGGAGTAAATCCAAAAAAGATGATTACATGTTCAGATTCTGAAATAGTATTAAAAAGTTTTACATCTTTTTGGTCTTGAAGACAGGATTTACTAATGAAAGTGTATTCTTCTCTGTGTGAACTTGTAAAGTTAGGGATAGAGATTCAATTTTGCTGGATCCCTTCTTGTGTGATGGAGCGTGGAAATGAAAGAGCTGATGCAATTGCAAAAGAATCATTTGAAAACATGGAGGAGGATACAGCAGTTGATTTGGGTAAAAATGAAGAAAAATCCATAGTTAAGAAGGTAGAAATTAGGAAATGTCAGGAGGTATGAGACAAATGTACTCCTGGAAGATGGTATTATAGGCTATGAAAATATGTTCAGATTGTATAATTTATAGGAAGATCCAGAAAAGAAGAAATGTGAACGGCCCATCTCAGGTTTGGTCATACTGCCCATCTTACCACCTACAAGCTTGTTATTAGACAGCATGAGATTTCCTATCATTAGCCAAACCTGACGTTTGTGTGTGTGTTATATTTCTTTTTTCCTTTGGTTTGTATGAGGTCTTAATTTTTTTTGGCGACAAAAAGTATTATCTTTCCACCCATATACTTTCCCTTAACTCCTACTACATGACAGACCTATTCCCAATGCACTGCAGAGATGAAGTAAAGAGAAAATTGCAGAAACTGTTAATGTTTAAAAATGAAAAAATATGCAAAATTAGAGATCTCTCTCAAGTTAATAAAAGAAAAAAAAATTTCAGTCTGAGTATTTTAACTAAACACACCAGATTTTGTTACAGAAAAAGTGCTTAACACACACCATTTCAAACTGATTAGGAAATTAGGAGACATCAGGAAATTCATTTTGTTCAGTGCAGTACTGAAGGACACCTGTCGATTACAATAAATAATAAGGTGGAAGTAAGAGATGCTACTTTAATAGCATATCTTTGAGTTACTGGAAACAAAAACTGCATGTCTAATTGGAGACATGCAGTCTACAATAGATTATTGTTTAAGATTATTTTAATACTTTTAAATTTAAAAACAGTAAAATTAACTTACGAAATCTAAAAAAAAGGTCAAAGTGAAATTTTAATAATATCTAGTTTGCTTATTCTCCTTATGTCCAGACAGGTTTTCTCCTCACATCACAGAAGATGTGCAGATTAGTGTAGGTTAACTTAGACTCTAAACTGGTGCTGTAAAAAATACTAGTAAAACTATGTGTTATCTGTGATAGACAGACACACTGTCCCAGACTCTTTCCTGTTTTGTTCTTATTGCTGGCAGTATAGAGTCAAGCTTCCCCACAACCCTGAGCTGATTTAAGAAGGGTTCAAAATATTATGTTAAAACATGTTAGAATGATCTAGGTCAATCAGCAGAACATTGATTGACATAATGCCCACTAAAACAAAATACCCTAAGCAGACTGCCCATGACAGCATATTCTGGTTTGGTGATCACAAACATAATTCTATTCAAAATGCAGCCGCATTAGGACAGCTAGGCTTCTGATTTACATTTGTACATAAACATAAAAATGTTGTGATTATGGTACAATTCTTTTTTTGACACTATAGTTTTAATTACGATATAGACTACTGTGCTCATAAGTGGAAATGCATTTCATAAACATGAACTGAATTAGATCACTGGAGTAGAGTCCACAAACACAACAGTCACAGACAAAGATCCTGAACAAATATACATATTTTTTTCAATAATTCTCCCCACTAACAATGTTGAGCAAACTAAGAATAGGGCCAGCATGGCAGTGCTGTAGTTGGTTACCCTGAAAACTCTAGGAGACTAGGTTTAAATCCTGACCTGTCTCTGTCTGTAAATTTTCTGATTTAACTCCTATAAACAAACAAAGGACAAGCATATTTTGTTCATTGATGACTCTGACTTAATTGTGTTTGAGTATATGCAAGATCTGTCTGATGAACTGGCATCCCACAAAAATTCAGAGTTGGTGCCTGCCTAGGCCCATATGATTATTTACTATTTTATTACTTAGCACCTAGAAATCTAGGAAATGACTCTTATCAGAAAAGTAATTTTAACATATGGACATTCAATAACTGAACCACACCATGCAAAATATGCTGCATCACTTGTCGATCAAACCTGACAGACCTGTGAATGATGCTGTCCTATGGCTAAATAGGAGGGTCAGTAGGCTAAAAACTTCCAAAGGTCTGTGCCATGGCTAGAATTTACTGAACATGGGTTTTATCATAGCAATGAGGTCTGTTTCAACACAAAAAAAATATGATTTTGTAATTTGACCTTGGGAGAAAAGAAAAAAAAAAAGTGTGCCCGTTCGCAGCTGTCAGGATTGGCTAAGATACAGAGAGGTGCCTTTCACTGTCTGTTAACTTTCTGGTATAACTCCCACAAATGTATGTTGATGACTGTGACTTTAGAGTATTTTTGGGTATAGTGATGGGCTTGCATTTCATAAAAATCAAGTGTTGGTGCCAGTCTTGACCCAGAAACTGCCATGTCAGACTCTGGCTCTCCATGATCCTAAAATCAAATTAGGTATGTTTGGTACACGAATGTAGAAATATCTAAAAATAAGTGCCAGAACACTAGACAACCAGTCTACTTTACAGAGTAAGAAACTGTGGACAATCCCTATCCTAAAGGGGAAAACTGTCTTTATGCATTCAGGGATATCATGGGGGAAAAAAAACCTTTTTTTTTTTTTAATTATTATTCTGTGCATATGTTTTATTGTTATTTTTTTAGTAACTATTATGTCAACACAATAATCATTGTAATGCCAATAACGCTAGATTGTTGAATTTGGAAACTAACAAAAACTACCCATACTTTTCGAGTCATAGTTTCAGCTTACAGATCTTGTGTTATATTTGTCTTTAAAATGTAAGCTTTAATGTGTCTGCATTACTCCCAAGTTTTCCCCCCCAACACTCACTATATTTTCCATGCACTCATGGGGGTGTAAATCCCTCATACATTACTCTATAGTCTGCCAGACCCGAACTTCAATGAAAACATTCCACGTCAGTGATTTCACTACAGTCCAATCCATAGCTTGCTTCTTCACCATTGACAAACTCACATGCTATATACAAATAACTGCTTCAAACTTGAGTTTATAACAAACAATTTTGTTGGCAAAACTGTAAATAAAATCAACCTTTTACGAAAATATGGTAATGACAAAAAAATCTAGCACCTGTTAAAATCTCTATATTGATACACTTTTTATATTAAAGGAAATCTTGGAAACGCCTCATTCTCAGAAAAGCATTTAACACAAACGTTCACTAAACCCAAACGCCCCATGTAAAATCTGCCGCATTGTTGATCAAAACTGACCGATTTGGGAATGATGCTGTCCTACAGCTAAATAGGGAGAAGTGATAGAAGGCTGGAGAATTCCAAAGTTCTCCGCGGCCAGAAGTTAACAGCACGTGGACTTTAGCCACAGCAACTGCCTCTGTTGCAATACAAAGCAAAGATGCATTTGTAGCTTGACCACCCCATAAAAAACGTGCACCAATCCTCCGCTGTCATGATCAACGTAAAAAGAGTGAGAGAGGCGGTAATGTGGATGAATACTTACAAGGTCACTGTCCTGTTCGGTAGTTTCTCGGGAGGGATAAGCTGGACCATATCCATATTACTGCAAACCACTTTCTTTTCCAGAGTCGGAGAGGAAGAGGAGGAGAGTGCAGTTTTTCCAGAAGCCTTTGGTCGCTCCTCAAATGATTTGCAGCCGGACGGTATTCCCAAACAACATTTTTCGAGAAGCAGTATACATAAATAGATCTGGAGTAAATCCGCAAAGATCCACTTCATTTTAGTTGTGTAATAATGTAAACACACCGTCTGCTAAAACTTAAGAGAGTGGTGGTTGTGGAGGAGGGGCGGTGAGATCCCTCGGACAGGCGTTCCAAAGGTAGTAAACAAACAGGAGTCCTCGGCTTCGGCGGCCTGGTTTCACCGGGCTCGTCAGTTTCAACGTTAACTGTTATCAAGGCCAATTGACCCGGGTGGTCCGCAGCATTCTGCAACTGCTCTCTTTCCGCGAATGTCAGGACCGCGAAGCCAGCCGTAAGAACAGAATAGACGCAGCGCTGGGCAGGAGACGGGTTGGACGGCTCGACATCCTCCTTTGTTTGCTAGAAAGAATGAAAAGTTCACACTCTTACCTTTTCCATGGCGCTTCGATAGTATGTATGTTACAAATAACAAATGCCTGTTTTATGCATATCACAAGGTTCTGCAGGTCTCGAGAAGAAGAGACCGGAGCGCGGACTTTGCATCAGGTCCCCTCGTCGCTGCGTGAAATCAAATCAGGGAAATCCGAATCCAGCAGGAGGCAACTGCGGCCAGCAGACATCGGCGCTCCATCCAGACACACAAAGCGAGGGGGCTTCTTCAAGTAATGATCTTTAAGCAGATCCCCCCTGGCGTCGGTTGTCACTTCTTCATAAATGACTGTGATTCAGTCTGCAGCTATGCTTTTTCCTTTGACAACTTTTTATCGTGAGTACATCTCGGTGTGATTGTGTGTGTCTCTCTCTCACACTCACACGCACGCACGTAAGAGAAGCTCGGCTTACAAATCCGCAGCAGGGGCTGTATTCTAAGTCTCTTCACTCCCCCCTCCCCGCCTCACGCACCTCAGCGGCAGCGTGCGTTCTGATTCACCAGCTCATCTATCTTTCCCCGGATTCGCCCCACGGGCTCCATATTGAAATCCCACCCCGTGACGTCACCACCCGCTCGGGTCGCTCCTTTTAAAGCAGGACAGTTCGCGACTCAGACAAAATCAACGCAACTTTCTTTCGTTCTTTTTCTTTTATTTTGTCTGCCGACTTACATACGTTGCTAGAGTGCCGTCTGGTTTACAATGTAGAGCGCTCATTTCCGGCTACATTCGACTTCGCGTTAGCATGTCATTCTTTGTTTTCTCTTTATCAGGCGGCAGACTATTATTATTTAGTCACTGCGACTGTAGTGTACCAAGTAGTAAAGAGTTCAAACGAACTCCTGGTACTTTACTTATTTTGATGTCTGCCTTGTAATTATGGTCGTCGGCATTTCAGGTGCAGGACATAAGGCTTGTTATTGTTTGTGACTTTTGAAGAGCGTCTTACCAAAGGACGTTGCTATGTATCAGATTTACAAGTAGTATCAATGGCTGTAATGCTTCGGACAGGGTGACGCAAGTAATCAGCATATAATCCACAGTCCCAGGTTCATATCTGGGCCCAGACACAACGATGGACAAACTGGTGACTTTTACAAAACGTTCCCATAAGATATTTTGGAATTTCTTCGTTTTGTTTTTCAAGATATAAAGGAGGCTGAGAATCCTAGATTATTAAAAAGCATACATTTTTGATACTCTGAGTTTATTTGACATTGGAAACAACTTTATTCACGCAATTCGTGCATTACACAGTAATTGTAATGATTCTGTTACACCACATTTTGGAACTACCTGCAGATTCCATATGCTGTATAGAGAGGAGTTAAACAAGGAGATCAATCAGTTTCCATTATTCTTATTAGTTATTTAATTAATGTACTATATCTTCATATTAAAAATAATCTATTTTAACTATTCACATGTATGACCAAGAGATTAAATGCTCATAGTTAAAAGACGACACAGCCATATTTATAAGAAATGAAAGAAACATTGGTATGGCACTAGAGTGTCTTGATGCTTTCTGTTCAATTTCAGATTTAACCATCAATATAAAAAGATATGAACTTTTTTGTTCTAAAATACAGACTTAATTATTTCAGAGAACTGTATGGTATTTTAATTAGAGATAAAAGTTCTTATCTTGAGATTAAAATACATAAGGACCAAGTGGAAACGATCAGCCTGAATTACCTCACCTTATTTAATTGATACAATTCAAAAAAGATTTGACATTTTGTTAATAAAGGATTTATCTTTGAATGGGAGAATACTTTTACCCAATATAGTATATATATAGTCAAGGTTAGACTGTGACATTTTCAGTACTATTTTCAAGATTGAATGATTTCAAAGAAAAATGATGCTACTTCATCCAAAAACCCTGAATTTCAAAAATGATGGAATGTAGTTTCTCCTCAGTTGTAACTTTGCTGTTTTTAAACTCATTTAGCTATCTAACTTCTATATTGAAGCCTTGATTTTGTGGATGGTTGCATATAAACACAATCTTTCAGCTCATAGTTATTTCTTTTGGAATTTGAAAGATATTAGGTATAAAAATAAAACTTTTTTTTTCAGCAACTGGTTTAATAATTGAATTTTGTAGTAAAACATATGTTTCATAATAATTAATTAGCTATTCAGAAATGTAGACTTCCTCTATCAAAGAATATGCCATTGTATCTGACACCATACCTTCTGTGCTTATTAAATTATTACAAAATGTAGTCATTGTGAATTTAAAGCCAAATGTTGATGCAGTGAGAGTTCTGAATATAAAAGACAAAAACTGCAACAATAAGAATCTTAAGAAAATTAGTAAGAAATATGCAGTCCCATCCACAAAAAGCTTCTTGCTTTCTCCGTTGCAAGATATTAATTTGAAAGACGTGTATAATATCACAAGAAGGTACTGTATTCCAAATCAAGATGTTTTCTTTTAAAATTGTTCACCCTGTAAACCAGGTGCTAGTAAGATTTTAAAAGGACATTGATTTAACCTGTGTATTTTGTAACTTTGAGAAGGAAAGTATTGTTCACTTATTTTTTTATATGTATTTACACTTTCTTTAAGATAGCTACTAGACTTAATATTTCCTTCAATGAAAGAGATTTTATGATCTTTTATAATTGGAATTTGACTATAAAAGTTAATATATCCTAAGCTTATTATTTATTATAAATGCCATATTCACAAAATGTAAATTGTCCAAGAAGATGCCTAATTTTGCACAATTTAATAAAGTGGTAAGACAAAAAAAACTTTACAATGTTGTAAAGCATTGAATCTCAATTTACTTTATTTTAACTTTTTAAAGTTATATCTATATAACATTTAAAAATGCTGCAGCATGTAAATGTACAAAGTTTGTATGTTTTGCATTTTTTTAATTGGATTTTTTTCAGACATTAAAGATTTCTTTAAAAAAACCTGGCCTCAGACAGTCCACCATTGCACCACATCCAAAGTCTGCCGTTTTGGTTTGACTTGGTTATGGTATAACTTCATCTAGTTACATTGTGTCATGAGATTGCCTGCTGGACTCAAGTAAAAATCCTGCACCTAACAAATTGGTGTTTAGTTTTATATTGTCAGTCTTTGCTAATCAGTTTGACAGAGCTATTAAAAAAATACTGGCACATTTTACAATGCAAACCTATTTTCAAGACCAACAACCCTTTTACTTTTACCTGCAATCAAAACGTTAAGGTTTTAATAGTTAATACAGAATGAGGCTATGTTTCTTCCACTTACAGTTGTACTTCTGCTAACTCCTTAACATTTAAAAAATTGGGTCATTTTTCATGTTTAAGATACACCTGTTTGTATAATGTGCTAAAAGGTGATCAGATTATCATTAATAATGTCTGTGTTATTTTAAAACAACACTCTGATTGTAACAGTAAAGGGGTAATATATGTATTGGTTTGTCCCTGTCCACTCTTTTACATTAGAAAAGCATGAAGAACATGTCAAAAATTGAATCATGGAACTTGAAAGCATCATTTTTACACGCTCTATTCTGCAGCTTGTATCAAGATATTTTCTAGAAAAAAGGCACTATATGTCAACTTACATATTCAGTATATTTCAAATATTTACACCCTGCATTAGAGATAGAGACTTTGACACTAGTTTATTAAATATTGAAGCAACCTGGATCTTTAAATGAGACTAATGAGTTAGCCTGCTATCTATAAAAAGGTAAAAAAGCAACTGAAGGTTAGTGTATATTGATGTTGTTGTTCATAGTACACCTTTGTCTGGTCTTTGGCTAATGTCCTTTTTTCTCTGTCTCATCTTTTTACTATATTTGTGTTTAACATGTGCCCTTAAAAGTTTTAATTATTTAACAATTCATTGGTTTATGACATTTCCAGTGATCCATAGTGTATTTTCCCACAAGAAAGGTATGAAAAATAAGACAAGATAAAGTGTAAAAAAATAATGTCGTAACTGTTAATCGATACTTTAGACTAAATCAGCATTATTGATTGTGTAATTTTTCCTGTTCTTTTCTGTTTGTATGTGGTAGTAAGATAATTTGTACAGCCACACTGCTTAGCCCTGAAGAAGGGACAGTTGAACCTGAAAAGCGTTGGCTGTTTGATTTTGTTGCTGCCTTCTTGACATTCTCCGAAAAGGTTGAGACACCTGAGACACTCCTTGGTCCTTTGAATGGTGATCACCTTCTAGCCCATGATCAAGCACTTCTCAATAAACTACTATAATAAGATGTACTTCGTCTATCTACCTCTGATTATTTTCATGGAAGTTAACACATATACATTGAACTGTTTATAATTTAAGTACATTGAGACACTCTCTAGACTGCCTGTTTATTTGTTGATTTATACAGTATATTGATACTACAATTGTTGCACTGCTCAGCATGTTTTGTGTTTTGTTTTAATATTTAGTATTATGATCATCTCTCTTTTTGCATCATCTTTATAGTATTTGGGAGAAGATATTTTTTTAAATAAGAGGCAGTTATTGTGCGTGTCTTGATATGGACCCAAACCCTGCCAATCCTGTGTTGTCTGTTAGCTCTTCCCCACCCCTCAGTTGGGTGTGGGGATTACAAAAGGGATGACTTGATATATAGTTCTGAAACTGGACTGGACAGTTTGTGCACACACTGGTAAATTGGCAAAACTACACACTTTAGAAACTGATGCAGTATTAGTATGGAATCATAATAATAGGTTTACATGCAAAATACTGTATGTTGTGGGGGGCAGAACCTGTTCTGTCAGCACTGAGCAGATGACAGGAATACTAAAGACGGCTTACCAGTACACAATGGGGAACTCGCCCACAATCATTCACACTGGTGGTCAATTTTGAGTTGCCAGCTAACCTAACCTGCACATCTTTGGGTATGTTGGAGGAAAACCCATGCATATATAATGAATATTTAATGTGTTTATAAATATCAATGATTGTATACATTATTCCCCAGTGACTGTTTCATTTTCATCAAATGGTGAGCTAATACTATTTGTACAAAAGAAAAAAAAACTTTTTTTGATTTTTATGTTACAGCTTGTAACATGTTTATGTTATGTTATGCAGGCTTACAGCCAGTGCTCCCAGGATAAGCTCTGGCCTTCCTTAATGATTACGATGATGTAGAGAGTGGATGAGATAAATGGAATTTATGGTTTTTTTTATTAATATACAGATTCATACATTCATTATTGAAACTGTTTGATTCAGTAGATTCACAATTTCTAATGGAAGGAATGGCATGAGGCAGAAGCTGGTTGATTTTGATTTTCGTCACACCTAAAACATTTTTTGGAGAAGGGGGACATATACAGTTTAATACGTAAGTTTTTTTCTTTGAAAAATGGTGCTTTAGGCATTTAAGGTGGATAACAATGTGTTCAAATTCAGAATAGACACATGCTTTAGTGTGTAATTTGCCATTATCTAGATGGACAGTCTACCTTGCAGGAATTGCTATGACTCTGCCACAAACCTGTAAAAAAATAAACCTGTCTCAGAAATCCATATTTTACTGCTTTTTTTGTGGACTAATTTTTGAGAGTGCAACCCCCTTGTCTGTCACTCTGCTAATGGTCTATTGTTATTTTCTACTGTAATCAGAGCTTCATACACTACTATAATCTAGTTTACCCTATAATGTGCCTTATGTGGATGCATACTCCTATCGACAGTACAAAAAGCGCAGTGATTAATTTTTCCAAAACATGTAAAGTGCTACTTCAGGTGTTTACATCTCTATTCAGGAGACATATACAGTGGTGTGAAAAACTATTTGCCCCCTTCCTGATTTCTTACTCTTTTGCATGTTTGTCACACAAAATGTTTCTGATCATCAAACACATTTAACCATTAGTCAAATATAACACAAGTAAACACAAAATGCAGTTTGTAAATGGTGGTTTTTATTATTTAGGGAGAAAAAAAAATCCAAACCTACATGGCCCTGTGTGAAAAAGTAATTGCCCCCTGAACCTAATAACTGGTTGGGCCACCCTTAGCAGCAATAACTGCAATCAAGCGTTTGCGATAACTTGCAATGAGTCTTTTACAGCGCTCTGGAGGAATTTTGGCCCACTCAACTTTGCAAAATTGTTGTAATTCAGCTTTATTTGAGGGTTTTCTAGCATGAACCGCCTTTTTAAGGTCATGCCATAGCATCTCAATTGGATTCAGGTCAGGACTTTGACTAGGCCACTCCAAAGTCTTCATTTTGTTTTTCTTCAGCCATTCAGAGATGGATTTGCTGGTGTGTTTTGGGTCATTGTCCTGTTGCAGCACCCAAGATCGCTTCAGCTTGAGTTGACGAACAGATGGCCGGACATTCTCCTTCAGGATTTTTTGGTAGACAGTAGAATTCATGGTTCCATCTATCACAGCAAGCCTTCCAGGTCCTGAAGCAGCAAAACAACCCCAGACCATCACACTACCACCACCATATTTTACTGTTGGTATGATGTTCTTTTTCTGAAATGCTGTGTTCCTTTTACGCCAGATGTAACGGGACATTTGCCTTCCAAAAAGTTCAACTTTTGACTCATCAGTCCACAAGGTATTTTCCCAAAAGTCTTGGCAATCATTGAGATGTTTCTTAGCAAAATTGAGACGAGCCCTAATGTTCTTTTTGCTTAACAGTGGTTTGCGTCTTGGAAATCTGCTATGCAGGCCGTTTTTGCCCAGTCTCTTTCTTATGGTGGAGTCGTGAACACTGACCTTAATTGAGGCAAGTGAGGCCTGCAGTTCTTTAGACGTTGTCCTGGGGTCTTTTGTGACCTCTCGGATGAGTCGTCTCTGCGCTCTTGGGGTAATTTTGGTCGGCCGGCCACTCCTGGGAAGGTTCACCACTGTTCCATGTTTTTGCCATTTGTGGATAATGGCTCTCACTGTGGTTCGCTGGAGTCCCAAAGCTTTAGAAATGGCTTTATAACCTTTACCAGACTGATAGATCTCAATTACTTCTGTTCTCATTTGTTCCTGAATTTCTTTGGATCTTGGCATGATGTCTAGCTTTTGAGGTGCTTTTGGTCTACTTCTCTGTGTCAGGCAGTTCCTATTTAAGTGATTTCTTGATTGAAACAGGTGTGGCAGTAATCAGGCCTGGGGGTGGCTACGGAAATTGAACTCTGGTGTGATACACCACAGTTAGGTTATTTTTTAACAAGGGGGCAATTACTTTTTCACACAGGGCCATGTAGGTTTGGATTTTTTTTCTCCCTAAATAATAAAAACCATCATTTAAAAACTGCATTTTGTGTTTACTTGTGTTATATTTGACTAATGGTTAAATGTGTTTGATGATCAGAAACATTTTGTGTGACAAACATGCAAAAGAATAAGAAATCAGGAAGGGGGCAAATAGTTTTTCACACCACTGTATTAGGAAACAACAGTTAATTTATTAAAGCCATACTACATAAGAACCATGACTTTCTACCTTTAATGGAATGTTTGAACCATAAAACTGTATTTGTTCTTTGTTGTCAATTTGTTGCATATAGCATCATCATTTGTAAGAAAGCAGGAAATGACCCTTGTTGGAGCAATTCCCCATTGCAGGTTGCACTCATCCACATTTTCTGTTACCAAATGAAGAGAGTTGCCAGTTAACCTAACCAACATGAATTTAGGATGTGAGAGATAAATTCCACACAAGTAAGGGGAGAACATGTAAATTCCACACTGAGAGAATCATCAACATCTCTAACACTTATTCTATTTTTTGTTTGGTTTTGATTAAATTGCTAATGCTGAAAAAAGGCAAGTATTTTTTGGAGAATCCTGTAATAGAGTTAGAAATGTAATATAATGTGTTTTAAACATTCTTTGAACAAGCAGAGGGCTTTTCCTTTTATGTTTTAAATGTTTGTTGTATATAGAACCATTTCATAATGAACAATGCAAAGATGTTATGTTTAACAATTTATGCATAAAATATATTTTCTAAAAACAGCACTAACAAAAAACTGATATAAAAGACAGTGGAAAGATTTCAGCACACAGGTCTGTGGTTCACATACTAACCTAAATGATACAGCATTCAGGTCCATTATGATATTCACTGTTGAAAATGGTATCACATCAGTTCATTTTCTGATATGTTCATGTAGTCCAAGATTATAGAGCAGCATCAACTGGAAGGCAGAAAACCAAAGCAGAAGGGGTGCCAGCAGTAATAATAATAATAGTACATTTGATTTATATAGCACCTTTCCCGTGCTAAAGGCACTTGCCTATTACAATGTACTTATCCATATGGGCATAAATACATTTTGTAGTGATGCAGTGGCCACCTGCCTCACAGAATCAGAAACATTTATTCAGTTGCCATACTGGTATCTGTCTTTGTGAAGAATGCAGCATTTTAAGGTGCTCTGTTGTATTCCTGCAATATTCCAAATACTTACACTTCAGGTTATTGATCCAATATATTGGTGTGCTCAATTGAATCAAGCATGTCAATAAATTAATTGTGCATGAGTGTGTCTTGCAAAGAACTGGTATCCCTCCAAAGGTTTATGTTTAATTGATACTGGGATTGGCTCTGGCACCCAACAAACCTGAAATGGAAAAAGTATATTGAGAAATTGAGTTATGGATGAAAGAAGGTACTGTTTTTAGCTTATTTAGTGCTATGTATTCAGTTTTTATGATCCATTTTTTGTGTATCTTAGTCTCTGAATTTTTGTTTGAGGTTGCTCTGTATACACCCTGTCATATCTAATTCCACAGACTGGAAACACACATTATTACCTCAAAGGATTAACAGAATAAGATGTGTGGACAATTAATTGATCTGTAAAATGGAGCTTCTAAACATTTACTCTTTGACCCTTTCCTAGTCCCTTATTCTGCTCACTATCCAGGTGTATCTAAGCCATTGTAATATGCACCTGTGATTTATATCTTTTTGGATATAAGTACGGGTTAAGTAAATAAAACAAATGTCTTTCTGGTCTGAAGTTGTTTTGCCTGATGCGATAAGTGGCCAAGGTTAAAAAAAGGCAAAGCCAGGCCTGACTTTACCATTGTCACTGACCCAAAGCCAACTCTTCTTAAGGGAGAAATAACCTTCAAGATTGGTCTTCTGATATGGGGGGAAGTAAGCAGAGCTCACCATTCCTAGTCAAAAAAAATACTTAACAAGCTATATATCACAAATACTCAGAAATTATCTCAGCTTGACACACACCTGAAGCTATAAAAGCATTGCTTCAGTAAAAGCTGCAAAATAGGATTCTGTTATAAATGAGTCATAATCTAAAGGGCTGGCTTCTCCTTCTTGTTTCATGTTCAGTTAAAAGTCCAATGGCATTATTCATAAAGGGTAGCATTGCTGGATAAATTCCTCTCTACTTGTTCATTCCATGCCTCCTAAAATTTTCCTTCAGGGTAACAGTTGATATAATGAGTTAATTTATCCATTTTGTTATTGTGGACTGCTTACATAGAATGGCTGCCAAACATCACCCAGGTGGGAGCTGTCCTTCAGTGATGGATGAGGTGGGCCTCTCGTTATGCAGTATTTGTCAAACAATTTAGGATCCTTTAATCAGAACTGTGATGAAATGTCAAGTATTGCTATCAGTTCAACATCAGAGCATAATGCACAACTCTGTTCTATGGCTTTTCATAAACACCCTGTAATATTTCATAGTAAATGATCTACAGCTTGTTCTACCATAATCTGACCTTTTACTCATTTTGTTATATTAACATGCCCCAGTCAAGCATATGCCAATGGAAAGACTGCATGCTGTTAAATGTGCTCCGAGTTAAATGCACAGCATTTGCCTCTTTGTATAATATTGTGAAAATGTGAAAAAGAAACCAGAATGAGTTAACTTCTGCCTCAGAACAGTATCTGAATAAATTAATCCAATGCTAATTTGTGATGACACAGATAACATTTTTCTAAAAGTTTGAAAGTATTTCTGTTTTAAAGGTGAAAAACAGTAGAAGTCATGTTCAGTGACACAATAAGAGAAAAAAAATCATGACTACCACAAAGCTTATTAAACAGAAAAAAAATGTTTTTACAGTATGTGACAATTTACATTAAAAATGATTTGACACAGCAGAAAATGGGACATGAACTGTATGGTCTAGTTTATGGAATGAAATAAGCTAGGGGAATATTATTATTGATAAAAAAAAGAAGCAGCCATTTTTGTAGCTACTGAAGAAACTTTTAAAAAAGCAGAATAAACTTAATCATCCATCCATTATCCAACTATATACCGCTATATCCTAACTACAGGGTCACAGGGGTCTGCTAGAACCAATCTCGGTCAACACAGGGTGCAAGGCAGGAAACAAACCCCGGGCAGGGCGCCAGCCCACCGCAGGGCACACACACCAAGCACACACTAGGGACAATTTAGGATCACCAATCCACCTAACCTGCATGTCTTTGGACTGTGGGAGGAAACCGGAGCACCCGGAGGAAACCCACGTTGACAACATGCAAACTTCACGCAGGGAGGACCTGGGAAGCAAACCCAGGTCTCCTTACTGCGAGGCAGCAGCGCTACCACTGCACCACCGTGCCGCCTAAACTTAATCATGAAATAAATAAACATGCCCATACAGATTAACTAGTCAACACCTTATTGGGGTAAAGCAAGGATTTGAGAAAGACTAACACTTTTCCAGAAAAAAAAATGGAAATCTAACGTTGACACAACAACAAGGAAAGAAAAGAGTGAGCGAGTGGAAGTACAGAAGAGCAGCGAGCAAGATCCCATATATAGTGAGCACTGTCCTGAGTTGTCCAAAGTTGTAGATTCTAGAATAAGAACAAAGTGGTGTAGAGGAAAATGGCGAGAGCTCCATCATGAGGATACATACAACCAGAATTTGAAAAGGTGAGCAGACATATTCCAATCCTGAAAAGATCTGTTGAATACCTTTTGTGGCCCCTAATGCAGATAACCCAAGATGGATCTGACTATTAAAGGTAGATTGCCCTTCTTGACAAACTGCGGACTTTTCTGAGAAGAAAATACAGGATTGGCTGCAAGAGTCCTGAAACAGAGTAGCTTTTGGTTTGAAAGTAGATGTAGATGTATGAGAGTGTTGGATAATGGTGGAAAAGTCACAGAAAAAAGAGGACAATCACAGATCCAGAAAAAGAAAATAAGGACAGTCCCAAAGAGAATGTCTTATGGATGGAATATAAAATCTCAAGTACTACACAAGATTTTAAAAGAAAGAAAAGAAATACAGTAGACATGTGAGTTTGATGGAAAAGCACTAATGTCTTCTTTCTTTCAACATCTTAAGGAAAGATTTCTTTTCTGGCTTCTCCTAGTCTCAACCTGCACTGTGCTGTATTGTTTCAAGTGGTTTGATCCTAGTATGATTCCATCTGTACAATTCAATATACACAATTTCAACATGAGACAGGTGTAAAATGTCTTATTTTTACAGTAATTATTTCTTTTTGTTGTCTGTTGTTATATTGAGATTCTTTGCTGAAAAGTCTGCGGTTTAAAGATCTTAATGGATTTAACAGATCTGAATGCAGTTAGATTTGTTTTGAAGCCACCAAATTAATCCTTGTCTATTTACAACTTTCCAGATGAAGAACAAGAAGAAGGTCACGAAAGAGATTCAAATTGGGAGGATCAAAGTAACTTGAGAATAACTGTAAATGCATGAAGGTGTACTCTGAAAAGCAAATAAGTCATTGCCTGAGGAGGTCTTTTATAGAGATTAGCAGGAAAGCTGACAACTCTCATCATCTGGAAAGCAGACTTTGCAAATTTTATTATTAAACATTGGGCCTATTACATCGATAGATCAACATGGTCAGGAAAGAGCAAAGTGGGGAAACCAAGCAACTGGATGTGCACAAGAAGCAGAATATCCTGGTATGCTTGTGTTCCAATTATTTAGTAATAAATATGTATCCAGAGAAAGCAATAGAAAAACAAGTCATCATACAGTCATGGTTAGATTTTCCAAAAGGGGGTGAAAAAAAAAATAACGATTTATCAGCCATTTAAAAAAAATCAAGGATACGAACTTCCTTCTGTTACTGGTAGTCTTAATCTGGCTCTACTCATTTAAATACCAGCCAAACCTCAGGCATACCTTCTCTTCACTCTTTATCTTTGTTCATTTCCTGCAAGCTCTCCTTCAACCCCACCTGTCTTCTAAATAATGACATCCCCTGGGAATGGGTTAGGTTGTGAATGCCACTGCTTTACTCAAAATTATACATAATGTATATATTATATTTTGTGACTTGCCAGATGCGGCTCAAATAATAATATGACGTGAGGAATACTTTACAAATGGGCTGAAAGAAGAAGATCTTCATCCCGTAAAGGGGCAGATTCACATGTCAGGGTGAATGGTGATGCTGAAGGTACTTCTCTCTCTTATTGAGGTTCAGTGAAAAGAAGAGTCAGAAGCAGAGGAGTGAGAAGCAGCTTTGAAAAAAAATCCACTCTGGTATGAGAGCATATGGCAGAACTAAATATTGAAGACAATTGAGGAAGGTGAAATGCGGGGTGGATAAAGGTCTTTCCCTGCTTTACAGTTTAGAGGGCATGCTTAGCCAAGCTAAAATTAAGCCATCATTCTTTATGAGAAAGCTAAATAAAGAACATTGAAGAAATGTAACTTAGCAGTGATTTAAACTCCCCTGTGGCCAGTGGTCATCACATTATACAGTATATATAAACACACACTTCCCTTTTACAGATGTTGCATTCTCTAAACATTTAGTCTGTGGTTTCAAAATTATCCTGCAGTGGTATTTTATTTATTTATAGAAATGGAGAGGAACTGAAAGCAGTTTTCAGGAAATCTGCACCACAGTTCTGCAGTGATTTAAGAAAGTTTAAGAAATGCCATTCCTGGCCTAATATGTTAAAATGCACCAAACTTAAAATGTTAAGAAATATGTACAAAGATGATTGTGTTATGCATTCACTCTCCATCATTTTCTGAATTAACATTTTTCTAGTGCAGTGTCTATTTGGGGTGGGATGAAGTTGTCACACCAGAATGCAAAAACCAAGCCTGGCCAAAAATCCCAAATAAAAATTTGTAATATTAATCCTTATAGCAGACTTCCACACTCTGACCATAAATAGGAAGAAAAAGGATAAAAATGGCTAAGTGTAGGTATGAACAGAGGGAGTGCACAAAGCAGAAATACACAAGTGTAAGAAAGCAGACTACAGCTTCTATTCATCTTTCAATTGCAGCATACTAGCTGTGTTACTTGGCTTTGCCTGGGAAATTTCCTAAGATAGTGGGCCTTGGTTATAGTGCTGCTAATCAGATGTATCAGAAGTACTATGTAACTATCAGTACTTTTCTCTGTACAATGCTTGTTATTTTTTTGCCAGGAATTAATATTATTTGTTCACTGAAGATCCTTACGCTTGAATATGCTACATACAATTGCGCATGAGTATAGCACTTGTGCCGCAGATTAATTCTGGCTTTTCTTAGTGACTGATCTAGGCTTTTGTTGATGATCATTGCAATGCACAATTTTACAGGAAACTGTTATTTTTAATTCAAACACCTAATTATTAGGAATAATGGGAATTTGTGGTATAAATCTAAGTTCTTCCTATAGCATATCCTGTAAGAATGCTAACTTTAATCAGAATTGAATGTAACACATTTATCTGTTATCTTGAAACCGTTACATAGTTTTGGTGGGTTTAAATCAAAAGCAATATACACCGAATCATGGTTTACCTCAACGTTTTACATAGATCATTGACTTTTAAGGGCTGCACATTTATGTGAGCCTCACAATAAATTACATTTCTTAAGCACTGTACAGATAAGAACTGTGTGGATTTGTAGCTACAAATATGATATATATATATACTGTATATATATATATATATATATATATATATATACTGTATATATTAATATAAATATATATATAGTACTGTATAATAGTATAGTACGAGAAAACCATTCTTCCGCACAGGCGATGGCCTACCTTTCATTTGCTGCTTTCAGAAATTTACATTATCACCAATAATTTGTCGAGTTGTGTTCTGGTACTTTTAACTTTACTGCATGTATTAACAGTTTGGCTCTGTGGTAGTACTGTACTTTCAAGTGACTTTCTTTATATAAAAAGTTATAAAAAAAATTAAATAATTCTAATTTAATAATAATAATTCATGATTTAATATTGTTTACTACTGTTAGTCATGAAACAAACAGGTTAAATCTTGTTATGAAAATTATAAACAAATCATATAATTCTAATTTGTATGAAATAATTATGATGTAATATTCTTTTATTCTATTAGTCATGGAACAAGTGAAAGTTAAATTGTCTTGATTCTTAATTAGGAATATTTTCTTTATAGCTATGACATAATTAGCTGCCCTACTATTAAACTTTCTTTTCTTGAACATGCTCATAACAACAGCAGAACATTATTTTAGTTAATGAAATTAAACTGATATGCTGTAACTGTAAATTCCATGAGAAATTAATGATCATTTGCTAAGAAGGAGGAAAATATATGTGTAAAACATATTCAACATTCTGTGTGTGTGATGGCCGGTTATACAATTCTGTCCATATGTTATATTTTCGCAGTTATATGATTTTACATGATTTAGTTCATAAGTATTACAGTCCTGGTATGGATCTGTGTTATGTACTTTGTTTCAGATCTGGAAGTCTTCTGTTAAATACCCATTCATCACTTCAATCAGACAGGTGGAGTGCATCCTGGAAGCTTTAAAGAAAGGATTAGTTTTGTCTTTAAGTATTTGCCTCAGGTAATCCATCTAGTTTATCTCTTGGAGAGATTTTTTCAATTAAAAAGTAACCACTACAGTGCATTTTGTTTCCCTTGTAAGTGCTAGAGAGGAATGCAACATCTCCATTAACACTCCCCCACTTATACCAGATATCCATTTTGTAAAAAGCAAAAACTCTCATTGTTGTTTTATTCTCTTTGGTCATTTTAAACATTTTTGTTTCAATTTAGATTTTGTCTTTTAAAAAATGCTTTAAGCTTTCAATGGAAGAATCTCATGTGAAGCATTCATAACAATTAAAGTAAATTCTTCCCTGACAAATGAAAAAAAACTGATTTCATTAATAAAGATTGTCAGATAACACTTTTAGGGGAAAAATAAATTAATGTTGTGGTATTATAATTTTGCCCCAGTAAACTGGAATGGAAAGAGATTAAAGTAGAAGGGAAAAATACAATAATCAGAAAGAGTCATGAAGTTACATGAAATCACCTACTTTCACAATTAAGCAAGAGAACAGCATTTATTGTTTACTATGGCTTGATGGAACAGATGGCTAGGATGCCAAAATTATTTTTATTTTTTGAGGAAAAATCTCAGGAAGTATTGTGATACCTTAATGGCCTCAATATGGCTACCATTTTCAGCTTTGATAGACTTCTTACTTTTCTCACTCTCATTGGAGCTTGTGGGAGAATCCTAGGTTGACCCTGTTCCCCTTTATATTCTTTATTATATAGACTTTAACAGAATGCCACAAATCTGGTACTCTTACCTCACTGTCAGGTACTGTAATTCAGCACTTTTCCTTCTTTTTACATCTGTATCCCCAGGTGGTTAGATACAGCAGAACAACATACAGGAGAAAAGTTACATATTTATTTATGTATTATAGATCAGTACCATAAAGCATGGTACTGCTTGGTGTTTAGTGTTTCCCAGATGGTTCATTTGTTGTGTTCCTTGAACTGTCAGCTGCAAGTTATAGCAATCTTGACATGGCTTTTCCTTTCTCCTGTGTTCCCTCCCTGATCAATTTTTTTACTAATCTTATAAAGCTAATCTACATATGATGTGGTCATACTGTCTCTAAAACCTTGCCTTTTTTGCTATTCATTTTCTTGTCTCTGAAAATGCTTTCAGAGCTCATACTCTTCTGCCATTAGAGTCAGGAGGCAACAGCATGACATGCTTGTGTAACTAGGAACAGCGGTTCTAAGAAGTATTCCTATGCGCATCCAAAGTTCATTAAACTAAGATCATGTTTTTAAAATCAGCTGCTTTAGCTCATGTTTCAGATATCATAAAGCACAGAATGCTTATATAACTTAGACACAACTTGTGAAATCAAATGTGCACTGTGATAAGCTGCCCGGACACAGACAGACGGACACCATATTAAAGTCCACCACACGTTTATTATACATAATAAGTCCAATAAAGTGCACAAAGTTCTACGCAGGTTCCGGTCCAAATGGACGGACCGGGATCCAAACGACTACGCCAATGTAATAAGGAGCGCTATATAGCGCCCGACCCGGCACAGAACGACACAGAGGCACGTATAAACTCAATGGACTTTATTTTCTTCTTCACCCGTGGGCGCACGTCTTCCCCGTGACCCACAGGTAATACACAGTCCCAAAACACAAGTCCAACACAAAGCAACACACTCTTTCTCTCCCACCACTCCTCTACAAGCTTAGTCCTCCTTCCTCCCAACTCTGGCTCTCTGAGTGGTGGTGGCTGGCCCTTTTTATACCCCACCCGGAAGCGGTCCAGGTGCTTGGCCACCTGGTCCTAATTGCCCTTCCGGGTGGGGCTGAAGGTATGACCAGTCAGGCTGCTGACTCCACGCAGCTCCCCCTGGCGGCCATCCAAGCCCCCAACCAGGCTGTGGAGGACTCCATCTCCCATGGAGCCATGCGCCGGGTTGGGGAATCATTGGCTGCCAGGGAGGCTGCCACCAAGCGTCCCGGGGGAGGTATTGAACAGTCCATGGCTGCTCCCCTGGAACAGATGTAGCAGAGGCGTCCCTGCCGGGCATGGGACCCGGCTGTCCTTTACAGCACAATAGTATCAGTTTTTAGAAATATCAGCAAAAACATGCATAGTCAAGCAAGAGAATTACAATGCTGCAAATCATTTACACATTCTACTTAAACTAATATTCAGGTCATTTTTAAGCAAACATCAAACCATTAGTGGACAATGTACATATGACAAGTAAATTGAACAGCTGCTTTAACGTAAAAATAAAGCATCTTTGTAGATGTCCATTTTTTAAACATTGTAAGAACATTATATTCTGCTAATTTCTCACAGAGAGCAACATTCTGTCTACAGCTAAAAAGGAAACTAACGAGCTCACTGGCTGGGATCAGATGAGCAAAGTGCATATTACTGGAGAACTAAAAGCACCCATCAGAAATTTCACTAAGTTAGCTTTAAGTAATGAGAAAACATGACAAGCACATGACATAGGTGTTTTACTTGAAACCTCAAAGTGGCAACAGTGCATGGAAGTTCCTGTAGGACATTTGATATATGCAGTTGACAAAGACGCTATGTATTTTAAGGGCGAATACAAAACAAGCGATCATTTGAGCAAAGACCTGAAGCAAGAATCAACAAAACCACAACAATTTTGTCAATTAAATGTTGAATGGAGACTACCATGGACACAGTACTAAAGTACCACTTTGAAAAGGAGGTTTATGAGTGATATACAAACCTTGTCACAGCATCATGAACACACAAATAAGTTGTAACCAGTAGGGGGCATCACTGAACCCCAAACCTCAGACACAGTCAAAATGGACTTAACAGTTTCCTCTTATTTGTCAAATTTCTTATGTTTCTAACCATGAGTTCAAATAATGTCTATTTTATTACAGTCTCAATGGACAGGTAAGCACAGTCACAGAATCAAAGTCACAGTTAATATATGAGCCTATGAGCTTTGTTGTTTGCCTTCTGATGCTGACTTTCTGGGAAAGGCAAATTGGCTGATTTTATCTTTGACCCGACAGTACTTCCAGGGCTAGGACATGGTCCGTCAGAAACACCTCCAGGTCAGACAGAAGTCCCATACACTAAGGACTGTATCTTGCTACAGGATTGCTTGGCAAAACACAGGGAACCCAGTAAGGCTGTACTCTGGGACTCCAACTTCCATCATGCCCTATGGGTTTCCAAAGGAGACCCACAGTCCAGGGACATAGAGTACCTACATGCTGTTGTATCCCCAAGTCATTCAAATGCATGGGCCTCCCTGCCAGGTTAGGATTCCTGTTCCTATCCGGTCAGAAACCCCATCCAGTCTCCTTTAGCATAACATCCTGTCCAGGAAAAGAATAACTCTCCAGGATGCCCGTCCATCTCCTACAGCACACACAAAGTAAATATGAAAACATTTTTTATACCGTAAAGCATTAGCATTTATATTAATACATTTCTTTCAAACCATCATGTCCTATAAATGGAGTATATTTAAGTATATGGCAATAAAATTCATTTACTTAGAGTTTTTCATAACATTTCTGCAAATTTTAGAATAGATAGAAGTTGTGTCAAAGCTAATTTTCCTTTGTATTGCTTGCTAATATAGTTAATTTCTGCTTGCACTGCAGTATAATTTTAAGGTACGATCATTCATTTAACAAATTTGTCTAGTCATCAACAGGGTTGTGTGGAGCCAGATTCCATGCCTGTAGCATTGTCCACAAATGAGAAACCAGCCCCAGAAGGGATGCCAGTCAATTGCACATCAACATACGCACACTCACTCCATTTTGAAGATGAGTACAAACTAGAATACAGAAGTAAATGTGTCCTTTTGAAATGAACTAATAACGGGTACTACATAGATATACATCTTGGATGTGACAGAGTGAATGGTTGCTTAATAGCTGTTCCTTATTTTTTGGCACATCAAAGGACTGCAAAGAAAATTCCTGAAGTAGGAAGGAACAAAAATAAACAGACAACAAAAGGGAAAGGTAATACTGGTGGGTTCTTATAAAGAAAACTACCCTATTAAGTCAAGATGAGGGAGGAAGCTGAGCCCAACATATTATTTCCATCTGCCCATGAAAAACCAAATTAAAAAGAAGATCATTATACTGTATTTGATTAAGGCTGGATGGATACTGGGTAAATTTGCAAAAAATACTAATTAGCCAGCATTTAATTTAAATTTGAATAAGTTCATCCTGAGGTGACAATTACCATGAAACGTAAGTGAAAGAAGTTTAGAAAATTTAATGTATCAATTTACAGAGGCTATGAAAATTAAACATTAATTTACAGAGGCCTCTCACATGCAAATTACCTAACTGCTCTCATTTCAGTTATACAAAATACACTACAACCCAATAGCAGTTAATACTATAAAGACATTGTTCTGCTGATGCATGTATATTGAGAAGTTTTCATACCAACATAATCTTTGGAGTATTGAGAGTTCAACCTAAAATGGAACTATGAATATCAGATGAATGGGAACAATTATAATGTTTGAACCCTTCAGAAGAAGAGGACATTATTGCCTATTTGGGTAAACTAGTTTGATATTTAGGACAGATCTATCGCAATATTTTAAATTTCTTGTTTTAAAATAATTCCAGTATATTCTACTTGTTATGGTATGTTGTGATGTCCTCTTAATAAGTATTTTACATATGCATTCACAATTCTGTGAAACATTTATAGCACACAGTGTAGGATTAACTCCTGCTTTCTGCTCATTTTTACCAGAGCAGGCTTTTGTTCCCTGAGATCATACAACGTAAAATTAAGCAATTTCAGCCAATGGATAGGTGAAGGACATCTCTGACAAGATGTCCATGGTTACCTTTAAGGAATCATAAGTTTATAAACTGATTTTAACTGGTACTGTTGGGTGACTGTGACTGGCATGGTGGTGTAGTCATTAGCATTACTGCCTCACAGCTTTTAGAGTCTTGGTTTCTCTTTGTGCCTGTGTGATGTTTGGACATTCTCTCGGTGTTTGTTTGAGGCTTTTCTCAGTTCCTCACTTGTGTTCCCTTCCATATCCCAAAGAAATGCAGGTTAGGATGAGTGGCAACTCTAAACTTGCATGGGTTCCTGGTTCTATAACTCTTGTGTCTTTTGTGCAATAGAGCCTGCATGTTTGTAAACTGGGTATGTTAACTGAAAAGCTATTCTTATTCATTTTGCAGTAAGACTGCACGTGATGACGGAGTATTACGACACAAAAAAATACAATAAACAAGAATGCAGTAAGCCCAGTTGCTTATGATTGTTGTGTAGCCTCTCAGGTGCATTGAAAAGGGATATCTGTGGGGCCAGATTGGTGAGTGACACTGAGCCATTAAATACAGGTTTCAAGTTCAGAAGGCCACTTGTCACAATATCTGAAATATGACCATGATAAAAATGTTTTGTCCTGTCCCTTTTTTAATCATTTCACAGAAATGTTTAATTCTGTCAGGGAACATACATTTTTTTGCAACGGTTTCAATTTTAATTGAAATATATTTTTATATTGCATTTCCATATTTTTTTTTTACATTTTATATTAAATGAACATTCACATATCCCATTAAAACAATTCAAAATGGAGTTACATTTTTCCTGTTTGTCAAGTCTGAGCAGTGAAAAATAACCTTCAGTTCACCAAAAAAAAAGTATAGTAAGTGCATATCCTTTGCCATGAGCTATTTTGTTTGAAAAATGGTAACAACAGCAAAGATGATAAAGACCACACTGTCCTTTTTAAAAGTTTTGCTGTGAGTATCGCAACTGCAAAAACAATAAAAAAAACATTGTAATTAAATTGTTAGTGCTTATATTGTTATTTTTGTTATATGCAGTATTTTACTGTTTCCTTGATAGGAGGCAACTTACAAGATAAGCATCAATTATAAATGTTTTGATATATATTCATTTCAGACTTTCCATCCTGTGCTTTCTTCTTCAGTATATGACATTATAAGTAAAAGTGCAAAGCTGTGCCCCTGTTGAGACTCGGTGGGGCTACCACTAGAAATTAGTTGGATTGATTCAGTTCTTAAACAAGTTTGTGACATCTGTCACTTGCTTGTCACTTTTTAGCATGGGGTGCACAAAGTATTCCTTTTTTATAAAAATCAGTTTGGTATATTATTACTATGTGTGTGCTCAATTTTTTTTTTGTAATGTGAAAGCATTCGTCCATCTATCTCTCTACTTCTCCCTCAATCTACCCATACTTAAACCTCTACTGTATATCCACTTTTAAGATCATTGGGAGCTAGCACCAGGTACAGCACTATAGTGGATAAAGCTGGAATCAACCTTAGGCAGGGTATCACACCATTGTAGTTCATGCTCGCACACATTTGCCGTTGGCTACAATCTGAGTCACCAATTAAGCTAAACAGCTTGTGTTTAGAATGTGAACAGGAAACTGAAGTACGCAGAGATCAATTCCACAAAAGCTTGTGAAGAACAGTAAAGCTGTGCAGCAGCAGCAGCATTAACAAATAAACCAATGTCAAGATTTTTTGCAATGCATAGTTGTCATGAAAACTGTTATGCAGCAAAACAGGATAAAAATTATTTTAGTATAGAAGAGTCTTGGAGACCCTCCATTGATTACATGGTGCTTACACCATAAGCAGAGTACCATTCCACTACAAAGCTCATATATACTGGTGCTTGCATGGCCACTGGAGAAAGTTTATTAATCATACCTTGTTTTTTAGGGTAACATTATTATTACTATTTTGATGCATTTTTTTTAGAAATCAGAGGAGAATGCATATCAGCTTTCAGCATATTGGTACATTTTTCTGTGGCACGCCAACAATGCCTTTCAGATTTCTTCAGTACTTGTTGACAGCCCCACACAGGCATTTCAAAATACTTCCCTGGACAATAACGTAACTTCAATTAGCCCTCTTGAACCTGTTGAAAGGCAAGATGAGAAGTAGCATTTTTGTGCTTGTCCAGCAGACTTTTAAGAACATTCTAATTAAAAAAAAAGCCATGTTCTGAATGAATAGGCAATCAACACTTTGGAATGCATCATTGTGATTCTTCTTTTTCTTTCAAATATAAGGTATGTGTTTGTTACATGGAATTTGAGCTCTGGTAATAAACACCTTTGCTTCCTAAAATAAAACCATGAAGAATAGCTTTGTGACCTTCTAAACAATAAGTTACTCTTTAAGGCAAACATACTCAAAACATGTGTACTGGCATACCAGCAAACCAAACGTCTGTGGCAGAGACAAGTGCTGACACATCGCTGCTGGATTTCCATGGCAGATGCTGATCACTGAAACCCACATGTTTTCAAAGAACACTAGCATACCAATCAGTCTTTGCTTTATTTTTCAAAATTCAATATAAGCTACTTTACAGGGAAACATGTTACATCACAGAGTACAGGCAAGTTAAGTGAGGGCCACTGAAAAAGAAATATAAGTGGGGGCAAAATTCTAAATTAGACAACTCCAGATCCAAATCATAACCACTTGACTACATTGCCCACTAAAAAAATAATGGTATATTCAGTGATCCAATAAGGAAACATGGCCTAATGGAAAAAAATACTGCATTACCATATAATATTGTATAACCTGCCACAAATTTACATAACTGGCCACAAACAGTGTATCAAACGAGACAGTTAAAGAATCAATAAGATGAGTTGATCTTTCAACTCATCACACAATGTTTTAAATAACACTTTTCCAGTGGGAATTTTTTCATGAAAATTGTAGTAGAGCCATACCAGAATTTTCTTATTATTTGTGCAGACTACTCTAACATAAGTATTAACTTAACTAAGAATATGTGTTACTCTTTTGCTCATAATTTGAAAAACATGCAAGCAGAGGCACATCTGACATCACAAAAAATCAAACAATGGGATCCTGTGCCTGTGCTATATCTCTACTGGCATCAGATCGCTGTGATACCCTCTGACACTGTCATCATCTGATAAAATACTGCAATGTGCAGAAAATTTAAATGCTCTTGTCAGTTCACTCATAAAAGTAATGGTTCTTTAATGGCACTTTATGGTTCTTTACTTGATTGTGCAGTTCCTTGTTAAACCTTTGCTTGACCAAGCACCATTTCGTTCTGGGAATGGAAGTTTGCATATGAAGTTGTTTCTTATTTTTTTGAAAAATGTCCTAATATGTAGAAAAAAACCCTGAAATCTGTAATGTGTAGTAGGCTATATAGCAAAACACTAGCAGATTAAGAAAACCTGGACTTAGCCTGTGTTATTGTACACAGCAACAGGCCTTTCAAAATCAGGAAGTCATTCATAAATCTGTTACCATCTATTCTTGGTTATTTACTGTATGCATCCTGTTATGGATCTAAATAAATAAAGGTTCTTTCTGGAACCTTCACCAGGGTGGATGTTTAAGGAACCACTCTGGCACCTTTATTTTTTAAGAGTGTTGCAAGCCTCACAACCAGCTGCTGCTCATGACAATATGTTGGCTATAGACTGCATAAACTAAAAGAGCATCATCTCAAATTTAAAATCAAATGGCTTTGAGGTGAAAAAGCACAAGCCCCAGTAAAGTCA
This sequence comes from Erpetoichthys calabaricus, assembly GCF_900747795.2. Taxonomy (NCBI): domain Eukaryota; kingdom Metazoa; phylum Chordata; class Cladistia; order Polypteriformes; family Polypteridae; genus Erpetoichthys; species Erpetoichthys calabaricus. The sequence goes on along the minus strand of NC_041398.2, from coordinate 89,846,492 downwards.
AACGACTTCTTTTCCACAAAGTGGACAGAGCCCACTTAGGTTTCCTTGGTGACCTTTTCAAATTTAGCGCAGTCCTAAGGTTGGCATGAGATAGAAAGAAAATAGAAAATTGGAACTAAAATTTCTTCAGACAACACCAAGGGTTGCTATAAACATTTTAATAATTAAAATTACTGAGTGAAACTTATTACTTATTTTGTATAGCCCTACCCGCCCCAAATAAAGAAATGCCACTTCACCTTTCAATCCAGATGCGGTAAAGCACATTCTAAAATTATTAAAAATGATGAGATCACGCTTAAAATAGCAAAGTTTTGAGTTTGAGTTTTTCTGTGCAAACTATCAAAATTAGAATGAATGAAATTACCAGTTGCTAGAAGTAGTTTAGGCTTAGAATTAAGGCCGGAATAAAATCTTATTTACAGTCTTAACAGCAGAACAAGAAAAGCAAATACAAAATCAGCGACTGAAGGTAAAAAAGGCTGATAGTAATCAACAATTGAGCTTTACGGTATTCATTAAAAAAAGACCAAAATGTTAATGTCTTTTCATAGAATACATTTCACATTTTAAACATTTTTTGTAGACTACTTAGAGAACAAGAAGATTACATTATGCACTGACACATATTACATTGTTACATAGACGGGAAGCACTGACATTGAATAGTGTACAGGACCTAATATTTTCATTTTCAGCAGCTGCTATAACTTAATCTTAATTCTTTTCAAACCACTGTCACAAATGCAACCTTAACTACTCACACATAGAAGAATTTAAAGAACACGGAAAGAATTGGAGACTATTTTAGTTTATTTAAATAAAGTAACTTTTTTATTATTTTAGACTATATGTCATGTTCACCCTCGTTTCTGGTTTTCATCATCACTGATGGTGTTAGAATATTTTAGCACTGTATGTGTCCACAATAATTTCTTTTTGTACAAGAAAGAAAACATTTTTCTGGTTTATAGATGTTTGTTTGCTTAAAATATTATATAGAACACTTTTTTCTATTTTTTTTTCAAATATCTTCCTATTGTAATATTACTTACCAATGATTTCATAAAATAAAGTATTACAGTTTTGAAACTTTACCTGAAATATTAAAATTTCCTGCAACTTTTCTACTCAAAAAACTTGGAAGGAGTATCCATCACATAAATTAAAAATGATCTTTATCTTCTGAACTATACTAGATTCTTTTAAAGTTCCTGTTTCAGGTATAAATTTACAATAGATCTGGATATTGCAGTGACATTTTTTGGTTGTACGTGAAACCAGACTCCATCTCAGATAATAATCTGGTCAGCTTTTCACTTCATTTAAAGAAATTGGGTAACAAAATTATTAGTGTATTCTCCCACTGCTAAACAGCAACTTTCCAATGGGAAGTTTGTAATTGCCATATTTCCTAAAGCATGAGAATAAGTGGTTCTTTTACCTTATTAGAATTACCACATTTTGTTTTTTTGTTATTAAATAGCTAAAACATGTTAAGTTCATTGTTAAATCATTGTATAATCTTTTTCAGCTGTATTTTAATCTAATGAAGCTAAATGTCCATTATTCGGTGTATTTTAAGTGTTTTTTAATACCTGATGCAAAAGAAATGTGAAAGATTTGGTGAGGTCAAGTTATACCTCAACATACAATCGTAAACATTTCTTGGATTCTATCACAAAGTGGGGGGTGGTGTTGGTGGTGGGAAATCCAAAAAAAGTGCAAATGGGTCTGGAGCATCAGTTACATTGAAATGCATGATGTGTTCCAAACCTAAGCTTCAGTTGTGAATGGGCTATAGACAGATCTTTTGATATATTGTAGAGGCTCTTTAACCAGAATTGCTTATGGCCCTGAGGTTGAGGAAATTATATTGTTTCCTTAGTGCCAAGCTGACATCCACTGAGGGTTTAACAGTTTTACTGGGAGCCAACTGTAAACAGACAGAAAGGGAGATAATCTAATGTAGACAAAGATTAAATCTGGTGTTTGGTAAACCCTGCCAGAAGGAGAGCTTAACAGATTCCAGCTACTATGTGATGATAGAGTGGGAGGAAGTATAAACAGAACTAGAAAGACAGGAATTATATAATAAACTAAAGTAAGGATTAGGATTGGGGACATTGCAGGGCTAAGGATATTAAGTCAACTTAAAGCTATATGGAAACTATTGTGCTGTAAATATAATGCCGCAAACTGTATATAAATGAACAGATTCATGTAAATTATGGCTTGGAAATCTAAATAATAGTTTGCATTGCTCCCATAGTTTTCTGTAGGCAAGAATGAGCCTGTGCTGAATTTACATGTTCTTTCTATGTCCCTATAGGTTTCGCTCATGTTTCATCCCACAAACATTAGGTTGAATGATTATTGTGAAAGATCACTTTATAAATTAGTGTTAAGTGTGTATACCTTATGATATTCAGTGCAGCCCAGTCACAGGTTACTCATAAATAAAAAACAGATAAAATAGATTATTTTAAGTGTATAACTCTATTAGGCGAGATAAGGAATGAATGTAGATTGAATGACTTAACTATTTGCAGAATCCTTACTCAGGTTAGAGAAGATAGTCTGAGGAGTGTGGAGGAGGTAGGAATGCAGGAAACACTAAAAAGACATGGAGAAGATTTAAAACATGCAAGCTTAAAAAATGTGGTGGTTGTTTTTCCTCTTGAACCTCCCTTGAACTTCTCTTAAATAAGTACCTTGACCATGGTCAGTTGGCTACCTCACAGTACTTTTTAGGGTTGTTTGTAGTTAAAAGTTCAAGGTCCAGGGTTATTTCCCTATTTTAGGTCATTGATATTTTGTCATTATTTTTAATATTTTTTATTGTTCTGATTATTTTTTGATTCTATATTTTTCAGTAAATCTTTATTATTAATATAGATGTACTACCAGCAAAATGAACACATGACACCAGAAAATGAATCAAAGCCAAAGTCAGAAAAAAGATTGTAACAAAGAATATAAAAAGGTATCTTTCAGCAAAAATCAGAACTCTAAAAAGAAATCAGATTCAAGTTTTAATAATCAAAATGAAAAAGTGACGCATGAACAAAGAATTTTGTTTTATTTATCCAAATCATGAATAGTGAATGATGTGTCACACCAGTATTTAAAGTGCTCTGTAGGTGACGTCAGACTCTCAGTGCACAAAACCGCACCACCCAGCAACATAGCCAACAAAATGGCACCCATGAATAAACAAAATGGCATCTATTTAATGCTAAATGAAATACAAATAAATAACTGTGCTTAATTCCAGCATCCAGAATAACACTAGAAATAAAGCTAGAAATGTTTTTGAGATATAAAACTAAGATTTCCACAAATGGAATCCACAGAAGGTATTAATAGTCAAAGGAATTACTTTTAAAGATAGCAAACTCAACAAACTTTGTTTTATTTTTGGGCCAGGGGTTTCATGAATCCCCTCTCAGTTTTCTTAGTAATTTTGCTCTTTTGGTGTGCATTCAGCAAGCTTCAGGACAAGTCTTCATCTCATCTGGTGCCTTGAAGCCTAATTTTTGAGTATTGCCTTAGTTTTTAGTTTTATTGAGCCCAGCAAATCATAAGCATATTTAATTAGTAAAATTAAAATTCAAATCCTTACCAATAAATCACATTTGTGATACACTCTTAAAAATGATGGTGCCAGAGTAGTTCTTCAGAACAATGCCATTGGGGAACCATTTTTTGTTCTCAGAAGACCCATCCACATGAAGGTTCCAGAAAGAACCTTTATTTATTTAGGTCCATAACAGGCTCAATACAGCAAATAACCATGAATAGATGATAAAAGTTTTGTGAAATACCAGTGGGTCAATGGCACAGGCTAAATCCAGGCTTTCTTTATCTGTTAGTGTCCTGTAGCTTACCATACACTAAAGATTTTTTTTCTTTTTCCACATATCAGGAAGTTTTTCAAAGCCCTTTTCAGAATGAAATGGTTCTTTCTCAAACAATGGCTCAACCCCAGTAAGGAACCTTATAGTGCCATTGAAGAACCAGTATTTTTATGAGTGTATGGTGGCCTTGAGTTTACTATGGTTGCCTCACAGTGCACATACCCCTTATATCTGTAAAGTTTTTCTGCAGTTTTTCATTGACCCATTGGTGGTTATGAATTAGTCTGGTATGACTGAGTGTAGGTGTGTGTGTTTGTGAGGAAAAGCTTTGTAATAAAATACTCTAAGTAGGAGCTTTATTTGCTTACACCTAATAATAAAGTTTTTTGCATCTGTCTATCTATCTATCTATCTATCTATCTATCTATCTATCTATCTATCTATCTATCTATCTATCTATCTATCTATCTATCTATCTATCTATCTATCTATCTATCTATCTATCTATCTATCTATCTATCTAATAATAATTTAAATAACACCTACAGTAAAGAGGTGACTTAGAAACTTCATTGCCACATGCTCATTTCCCAAGCATGCTTTGTGATACAGTAAAAACACTTTAAAGTCATTTTACTTGGCAAACATATCATAATATACAAATACTGTATACAGAATACCTATATTGTATAAAAACATTCTTTGGGATAATGTTCAGTACAATAAGTGCTATATAAAAATACATTTTGTGTGTGGTTCTGTGATGCGCCCTTTGTCCTGTCAACAGTGAGCTCCTGCTTTGATGTCCTTAATTACAATAAGAGAGCAGGCACACATGCTGAATGAAAGAAGACATTAACTGAACACACATATTTACACAAAGAATGATATTTATTTTATATACCCTCTCTCCTTTCAAACTGACATTTACAGAAAGCATGTGTGTGTGGCTCAGTGACTCCTTATAACAGCATTGTTTCACCTAAACAAGTAAAAGAACATGCTGAAGGTCACGGATCATGTCAGTGATTGAAGTGAATGCACCAGGATTTCAAGAGCGGTCAATTCAATTCCATTTACTTTTCAATATAAAGTGGCAGGTAACTGACAGGGTCAGTAGTATAAGCAATACATTTGAACAAAAAGGTCAGAGAGTCAAAATAATTTTCTTAAGAAAGAGTACAGTGATTTCACCTTTCAACAAATGATGAAACAATTTATTTTTTAGAACTCTAAAGTACATCATTTTAATTGCAGGGATGAGCATTTTTAAATTCACTCAGAAACGGAGACTGCAGTTTTGTTTTTCTATGCCCCATTTCTAAATCACTAAGCTGAAGTACATGACATACCTTTTACTTTGGTCCTTATTATTTGATGAAAAGGTTTGAGAATGTGAAATGTCTTCTTCAAAGCTCTGCCCTTCTTCAAAAGGGCAATTATGCCAATTATGTGCCCTTTAATAAATATTTTGATTAAAAGTATTGCAAAAAGGAAGCTCCGTGAAGACAATTAAAGATTGGAGTTGTGTCAGATGTTCAGCCAAATGCATTTTTTTTCTAATGGCTTAGATATAATGTCTGTTCAGCTGAAAGAAATGTTATCATATGATGCTCATGTGCTGGAGCCTTGGCTATTTATAGGCACAACATTGAGTATCTGTGTGGTGTTATGATTAATTAAGACTATTGAGCACATTCATGATAGCACACCAGCAGACGAGGCCTCTAACATTTCTCAGTAAATGCATTTTTATTGAAGTTAAAGACTGGAAAGGGACTCAAATGAATAGCTCATAATCTGTAAAATTTGATCAGTCTGGCTACAAGCACAAGTAAAGTCTGCATGCTACTGTCAGTAAATGTTTTACTTTGAAACTTGACTGCGTCTTTTGCAATAAAATTTGGTTTAGCAAAATTAGCCTATCATCCCTTGACAACTGTCTTGGGGGTTATTGATAACAGAAGCCTGAAGTTTGAATGTTACATCTTGCTTCTGCGATAATATCTATTACCTGCAAAAAAGGTTAAAGTTTGAGCCTACCTTCTATCTGCACATCAGTTTTTCTCACAAATTTAAATGCATGATATAATTTGAAAAGTTTAAGATTTCAAAACCTCAGCCTTCCTGTAATCAAAGAGAATGGCAAAGTGAAATGCAAACAGAAATGTCTGCAAATCAACATCAGCAAAACCTAGGAACTGGTTATTGACTTTTATCACACCAAAGAGTCCCTATGGCCAGTCATGTGGAGGTTGTGCACTGCTATAAGCACTTGGGGGTCTACTTCAGCAACAGGCTGTACTGATCTAGTAACTATCTTCGCCTAGCCTATATCAATCCATTGTGCACCTCACATACACTAATGTCAGCCTTCAATGTTTTACGCTTAGTTAAACATCTCTTGGTGAACTCTGTGGAATTTCTTCTTTATAAATAAAAAGAAGCTTCACCAAAAAGGAGTTTTGGGGTACGTCCCCGTATATTGTCCACCGGACAAAAGAAAAACACAAAAGAAAACATTGTGTGATCAAAAGCAAAGTATTTTTAAGTAGTTGACAAATTACAGTAATCGAAATGGTGTTTCTATACAGTAAATGAAAATGAAGACAGGAAATGGGTGGCAGATGTGATGTTGAAACGGGGAGACGGAAGCAACGTCATCTTAACAGAGAACCGGAAATGACATCATGTCTGGCGCCGGAAGTGACATCTCGGTGACCATTTTGGAACCCAGAAGTATGTAATTTTACTTCTCCTCGGTTTTCCTGCTGAGAAATTAAGAGATTTGTTTAAGTACCATGTGTACCCCTTGTCTCGCGATGTTTCACTCACCTTTAGGCTTTTTGACAGCCTCCTAAACACACGTGTGTGACATGACCTCAACCCCCCCCACCCCACCCCAAGCGCATCGAGAGGTTGTGAACACGGGAGAGAGCATCCGCGTTGGCCTGTAAGGAACCTTTACGATAAACAACACTAAAACGATATGGTTGAAGGTCTATACACCACCCAGTGACGCAGGGATTAGACTCTCAGTGAATGGACATCCACTGTAGGGCAGCATGATCCATCACCAGAGTAAACTCCCGCCCCAATAGGTAGTACCTTAACTGCGTGATAGCCCATTTAATCGCCAAGGCTTCACTCTCCACCGGAAGTTTACGGCTGAGGTACATAATGGGGTGTTCAGCACCATTGATGCACTGGCTCAACATGGCACTTAATCCTGTGTTCGATGCATCGGTCTGGAGTATGAAAGGAAAAGAAAAATCAGGAGATTTCAAAATAGGTGCTGACGTAAGGACTAATTATGGGCGGAGTGGTGGCTCTGAGACTAAGGATCTGCGCTGGTATCCCGAAGGTTGCCAGTTTGAATCCCCGTCACTGCCAAAAGAGATCCTACTCTGCTGGGGCCCTGAGCAAGTCCCTTAACCTGTAATTGCTCCAGGGGTGCTGTACAATGGCTGACCCTGCGCTCTGACTCCAAGGGGTATGCGAAAACTAACAAATTCCTAATACAAGAAATTGTATAAGGCGAAAGAACAAAAACAAAAAAACTTCAAGTCACTGAATGCAATATCAGCATGATCATCCCATACCACTTTTAAGGGTCCTCTTTTCTTTGTTAGATTAGATAAGGGTGAAGCAATCTCTGAGAAATGAGGTACGAAATGGCAATAGTAGCCCGTGTGGGAAACAGCCTGGACACAGACAGGCAGACATCGTTTTGTCACCCAACACACATTTATTATACAACTATTTACAAAGTCTTGTGCCAATACCACAACGCCTTTCCTTCAGACTGCCTCCTTCTCTCTCCTTCTCTCCTTCTCGTCCTCTTCCACCCGACTCCAGCCTAGAATGAAGGGAGGCGGCCCCTTTTATTCATACCTGGATGTGCTCCAGGTGCGCACCGGCAATCTTCCACCCGACACGCCCCAGTGTGGCGGAAGTGCCAGCTGTCTCCCCGGATGCACTCCGGGTGTTCCCGCTCTTCTTCCCCCCAGCACTTCCTGGTGTGGTGGAAGTGCTGGGGTCCAGGGTCCATCAGGCACGGGGACGCCCCCTGGCGGTGGCCACGGGCCCCTACAGGGTTGAGCTTCTAAGCCCTGTACCCTTGGCCCCCAATACAACCAGGGCGGTCGCCCCCTCGTGGTCTGGAGGAGGCATGAGCCCTCCTCCTGTCTCCCCGGGCATCCCAGCCGGGTAGGAACCCCAGCCGGGTGCCACACCCGCTAAACCCAGAAATGCTTGTACTTGCCTATACCCTTTCGTCATATCGAGCGTTCCATTGTTCTCTTTTAAAGGAGGACGGGGTAATTAAGAATTGGGAAGATAAATTCTGAATAGGGTCTCGTGTGACCTCAATGGGAGGAGTCTCTGCCACCACGTCCTCTACGTTAACCGTGCTAGCTCCAGCAGAAGATGATGGAACATCAACACCATTGTACTGCGTACCCATATGGGTCCTAGTGGCCATTGTAGATGGCGTGGAGGCACTTGGAGTAGATGAACTCTCCATTATTAAGCCCAAATTTTTCTCAGGAGCAGTTGTGTTTGTACTGCTGTTAATTTTCTTCCAGTCTCTCCCAATTATGACTGGAAATGGGGGATCCAGTAATACTGCCATGGTTAATTTTTTCATAATGGGATCTACCATTAACACACAGTTGGCAGTCTTATAATACCGGATGTCCCCATGAATACACCTGAGGCTAGTTTTTATTTTAGGCCACTGTTGCGGTAAAACAAATCGGGAAGCAACAATGGACATGTTACTCCTGGAATCGAACATTGCCCTTACCTTCATACTATTTATAAGAACTGCACCTGTGTAAGTAAGAGACAAAGGGTTAATCATAACGGCACAGTACCTTTCTCCCTTAACTAGCAAACAGTCCATAGGCTCATTGGTGCAGGTTGGTGACAGATGTCCAACCTCCCCACACTTGAAACAGTGGGGAAGGCCAAAATGTTTGTCCCTTTGACGGACGGCAGGCTCGGGAGCTCGTCAAGAGGGCTAAGGGGCTGCCCCACGTGCCTGTTGGGTTCGGCGAGAGGACCATTCTGATCGCTCTGATTTACAAGCTGCCAAGTGACGTTCCGCGATTTTTATCAGTGTCCATATTTTCGAAATTTTGCTTCCAGATTTGCTGGGTGATATTGTCAGGGAGGGCATGCACAAAGGTCTGGCACGCTAAAAGTTCGACCATCTTGTGGGTGTTGTTAATATCAGGCCATAGCCAACGACACACTTTACTGCAAGCGAATTGTCACTCCCTCCATTCTCTCACCTGCTGTTCCAGAGAGATGCTGTAGCTTTTGAACACTTCAGTTTTTAGAACGTCATAATCAGCGGCCTACTTCTCAGATAAATCATAATAGGCCCTCAGCCCTATCCCCTTCAGGTAGGGGGCCAGTAGGTACACCCACTCCGACCTCGGCCATGCGTTCCGCTTAGCGGTACACTCAAAAACCAAAAAATATGATTCAATATTATCCCCCTCAGTTAAATACGTAAGCTGAGTGGGTAGAGACCGAGCAGCCTCCGTCCGTACCGTGGCTGCAGCACGAGCTTCGGATTCGGCGAGCTGGGTCCAAGTCTCGCCCATTTGTACCTTTAAGGTACATAGTTCAGCCATAATGGTTGAGAGGACAGTGTTCAGGTCTTATTCCTCGGTCATTTTGAACAAAATATCCTGCTGACTATGCCAATTGTGGAATCTCTTCCACAATTTTGTCCACCGGACAAAAGAAAAACACAAAAGAAAACGTTGTGTGATCAAAAGCAAAGTATTTTTAAGCAGTTGACAAATTACAGTGCTCAAAATTGCGCTTATATACAGTAAATGAAAATGAAGACAGGAAATGTTTGGCAGGATGTGACGTCAAAAAGGGGAGACGGAAGCGACATCATCTTAACAGAAAACCAGAAGTGACGTCATGTCTGGCACCGGAAGTGACATCTCGGTGGCCATTTTGGAACCCGTTAGTATGTCGTTTTACTTCTCCTCGGTTTTCCTGCTGAGAAATTAAGAGATTTGGGTAAGTACCATGAGACAACCCCTTGTCTCACGATGTTTCACTGACCTTTAGGCTTTTTGACTGCCTCCTAAACGCACGTATGTGACAACTCTTATTTGACTGCTCTTTGGAATTCTCTCCTTAGGCAACCATCACCGTTAACATTTACATTACACTTGGTAAACCTCCTTTCTTCCTTGCATTTATCTTATTCTTCAACTTACTGTACGGACACTCACTGTCCAGTTCTAATTTTTTTACTGTCAATGTATTAATTTGTACATTTAGGTAATTGTTACTGTTGGATTACACCAAGTGTGTATTTTTGTTACTTCTCTTGAACTTCAATGTATTTCATGGTGTTACCTTATTGCACTGATTTGTGTTATTTGTTTAGTTTCTAGAAAGGCACTAAAACAAACTACTTAAAATAAGGTTAATTTGCTTAGGAATACTTGGTAAACCTGACTGTATACACTACCTGCAAATCCATTCAACTCCATATTTTACTTACTGCAAGAAATTGATTCAAAGTAAGATGAACCCATTCAAAATGAGAAGACACACCTCTGTTTAAACAAATGTTGCACAGCAGTTCCAAGTGAACACCACTGAGATTATTACAAGCACAGTGGCTCTTCATGTCACAAAACATGCAGCATCTAAAGATGATCTCATGAACATCATGGCAAGTTCATTTTACTAGATCACATCCCAGAGCAGCACCTGTGAGATGAGATGGAATGGTGGGTTCACAGGGTGAATGGGTGGCTGAAAAAGTCCACAAGAACTCTAAACTGCTATCAGAAATGGGCTCTACTCAGTACAAGACTGGTATACTTTATAAAGTGGTCACTGAGTGCATGTGTGCATTCAATTTTAAGAATTAACTTCATATTAATTTTCTCAATAAGTATGCTTATTTTTCAATTGAATGAGCTAGTAAATAAACTTAAAAAGTACACCTTCAACTAATTTTTAATCCTAAATTTTGGTAATAACCCATACTGCTAAATGACATACAACTAAGCACGGCTTTCAAAGCATTTAGTATACTTAAAGCCACAAAATTCTGACATTTCATGTCATGTAAAGTGCTCATCTTTCACAGAGCATGCAGATAATTCTGTCACATAGAGATGTCTCAGTTATGCAAGAGAACCTTCAACACTATGTACGTATATGTTACAAGCTTGGGCTGGTTTGTGGTGCCTTTGAGGTCACATTGCTTTAGGTCCAAACGTTGGCAAGAGACCACTTTATTTGTTTTGGGACTGTAGAATTCAATTCCTTGTGTTTGCAGAAATTTTTCTTATTTTTTTTTTATTATTTCCCAGATGGTACAGAATTTTCTTGCTCATTTTATCCTATTCATAAGAGTTGGGTTGTTCATATAAGTAATTTATCCTCAATAAAAATGAATGAAGTAACATTTTTCTACATTGTTCATAAACATGGGGGTAAAGCAAACTTGTTAAACAAGCATGGATATACATGTCTTTCCCTTATAACTGCTGAGCTGTTGACAATACACATACACATACACATACATACAGTATACATACATAGTAGATTCAGGGATAGTTCCTACCAATAGAAATAGATATTGTAACATTACAAATTAGGTACATATATACATGCAGCTGGCAAACATTGTGGCAGATTGAGTTACCACTGATCCCAGTGAGCTGTGTTATCTGGTGCCAGTGGTAAAACTGCACAGGCAAAGGATGAAACTGATGGTAGCAGCATTAAAGGGCAGCAGTAGATGGAGAGGCTCAAAGCTGAGATCTGAACCTGAAATGCTGGTTGCAGCATTAATTCTATGAAGGAAAAAATGGCAAACCAGCCAATGTCGCAAATAGAACTCTAACTAGTGCAGCAATGGCAAGTAGTCCTCTCAAGGACAGCAAACCACCTAAAAGAGCCAAGTAAAGAACAAAGGATCCATTCTGGCACTATATATATGTTACATACTACTGTATGTATTTTTTTTTGTTGGCATTATATCATTGTCAACTTTTGTGAGGAGACATTCAAGTAAGAATTTCACTGTGTTATAAACATTTGGCAAAAATTTTAACTTAAGATTTAGGAAGCACAGTTTTTTGGATTGCTCAAACGTATTCCATTATCATGAGAATCCACATTGCTTCGGATATAACAGGCCTTGCAATTTATATTGGTACTGATAAGAGCAAGGTTTATAGTTTAATTACAGTTTGCCTGTCTTCTGAAAGTGCCTAGAGAAGCACTCTCAGACTTTCACAGACTCAACTGTAGTCAGACTAACCATGTCCACTCTGGCTAGTGCATGAACAGCTGAACATACAGTAAAAGTAATGCTGGCTTCAGTTGACTACAAAAATGTCCTGAACTGTATTCTTCTGGTTAATGTTCAGCTTGGCTTTGAATTATCCTAACACAAGCAATGATACTTGCGCTGGCCCTTATAGTATTCTTGCTGTTTTCTTCAGTTTGCCAATAAGTCCATTTCCATGTTGTTTTTTCTAGTAGAACAGCAACATCTGCTGTGGTGTTTACTTTAAACACTATGTTGTTGTTGGCTGCTGTCAGTTTAATTAGCCATGAAGCTTCAGTTGCATTAGTGCTGACTAGGCCTAGGCAATGTCTCCTTCATTTATCGTCATTTATGTAATGTAATGACCCATGCCCATAATCTCTTTTCATTAGGGTCTTTTGTACCCAATTGATTACAATATTCATTTCTTACTGGACACTGTTGTTCTATTTTTGGTCCTCTCCCATAGCTCTCGGTTCATTTGACTTCTTTCTGATAGGCTTTTGTCATGCAAACCTATTATATTGGTATTCTTGCTATGCACCTCTTCATATCAGCAATTCAAAAACAAACAATTAAGTTCAGTTATAAAAATTCACTCTTCACAGATTGTTAATACATGTTAAATTTTGCTTTTCAAAGTTCTGATTTCTTTAAATCACAAAAATTCTCTCTGCTCTCACTACCATACTGCTGAGCGAGTTGTAAAGAACTCTCTAAGCAATGTTCTGGACTTCTTTGAAAGCTGTATCGATGAATGATCATTTAGCTTAAGCCTCATGACTCTCCTGCACCTGAGCCTTTCACCAGATTTTAAGTTGAATGTTTATAGAACTAGAATATGGAAATGGCCCATCTTGCATTCATCTTGCTCTACAGTTAAAGACTAGCTGGTATACGGCTATCCCTTTTTCACTTGCTGAAAATAGAGGAAATTCAAACATTTTGTTTTAGTTGTTTTCTTCTGGAGTGGCTTATTTGAGCAACGGTTAGCATTTCTGCCTCATGGCTCAAGGAGTCTTGACTTAAGGCCCAAGCTCACTATATGAGTGACTTTTGCATTGTGCACACATGTTAGCATGACCTTTTCTCAAAGAATAGTGATTTTGCTCTTACTGTAAAGAAACATATGTTAAGATAAGTAGCATATGCAAATTGGTATCAGTCAGTGTGTGTGTGTGTGTCCATAAATGTACACTGTGATTATCACTATTGTGATGGGATAGGCTCTACGCCATTCCTCTAGAGCTAGATTAAGTGGGTTCAGTTGTTCACTTCTGTCACTATATCATGCTAGGAACACAATTCTTCAACTAACTGCAAACTGCAGATGGTGTTTTTTTCTAGGGCAATTGTATAATCACCTGCAATACTATTAGAATGCAGAGAACATACAATACATGTACTTCAACTGCATTTTACAATATTGTGTACATACAGGCCAAAAAGGCTTGTGGTCGCTCAATTAGCATTCATACGCAGTAGATTCCAACTCAAATGATATGAAAATTGCATTGATTGAGGTGCTATTTTTAATTATTGGTGGTGGAGGTCTATGGGTAGTAATTCGTATTTTCTAAATATACAATTTTTGAAAAAGTATCAGATGAAGAGGAAAAATGTATGTTAAAGTCAGCCTGACTCTGCTGTAACAGTTTCTCTAACAGATTACTATAAAGTATAATGGCAAAAACTTTGATTGTAAAAACTATTCTCTTTTTGAAAATTTGAGGTCAGTAAATGGTATTATTGACAGGGATAAGTCCTTGTTATATAGGGCATAATATTTGGTAATAGACTTTTCAGAATAAGTTAGTATATTGTTTTGATGAATGCCTTTGGCTAACCACAATTTACTTGTTAAAGCTATATATTATACTTTAGTCTCAGTGTTTAACACATGGTAATTTACGAACTACAGATAGTTCTCTACCACATAGATTCACATGATAATATCAGCCTCAGTATTTCATGCCCCTGTATAAGATATGGTGTGAAGTATGTGATATTCTGAAATAACACTGATGAGCATAGTGAATCAACATACAATATATGATACTCTCACACTTCTCATTTCTTAAGAATACTATATTTTAATGATTTAACATTGTCTCCTTCAGAATCAAATGTATTATTTACCAGGGGACTTTTTGAGACTGGATGGATTTTTCGTCCAGTGTTTTTAAACCATGAAATAACAATGTGACAATTAAAAGTTTAATTAATTACTTTCTTTTCTGAAATTACATTGGTGTTAATAAGCCCTGAGTATAGGAACTTAGTCAGTTACCAAAGATATAATGTGATTATTATTTCTGAAAACTTTAATTTTTTTTTTACCTTCAATACATGCTATCTTTATCATTCAAATTCATTTGTAATCAAGTGGATACAAAAAAATATGATATCGAAATTAAGCTTCTGTCACCACCTAAATAAAGAAAATAGTTTAATTTACAATAGTTTACATTATATATACCACAAGATACTGAATACTTCATATTGCATATTCATATTCATATTGAACAAAGATTCTGTTCTTTTTAATTCTTATATTATTCATAAGAAAGAGCTTTTGTTTCTGGAATTTAGATACTGTATTGAGAGATGTACTGTTTATGGGGTCATTTTAGCCACCTGAAGTATGTTTGCTCTAATGTTATTGCAATGTTTACACATCATCTGAAATATCTGTTAAATACTGGGGATTCCTTTTTAACCCATGAATTTTAAAGCCTTCCAACCACTTTCAAAGTAGTACGTGATTGTGGAAAGGAGTAGATCTTCATTGATCTGGCCACTTCCATTTAGCTTAAATATCTGAGCTCTGGTTCCCAAAATACAACACATTATAAAGACCTGGTATATTTACTTTCAAATCAAAGAATACAAGAACTACCCTTTGCCTAAAAAAACAAAGGTGAACTATGTCAATAATAACCAACTGGTGACACTCAATCCCATTGTGATTATATCTTAAGAGACTGCTGCAGAGGCATATTATACTGAATATTCCTGATTGTTTTAATTATTTCCAGGTTGTTTATCACCACAACCAGTCTACAGAGGATGCCATATCCCTTGTGCATCACACCATCCTGACATACCCGGATAATAACATCTACTCTTCTAGACTTCTGTTTATTGACTGCAGCTGAGCATTTAACACTAACACAGCCATCAAAACAGAACACTAAGCTTCTAGACATAGGCCTCTTCTCTGTTCTCTGTATCTTGATCGTGGGCTTCCTAACTGGCAAAAACCAGTATGTCTGAACTGGTAACATAATTTTGTTTACATTCTTACTCAATGCAGTAGTGTGCTGAACCCCTTCTGTAGTCCTTGTTCACATATGATTGTGTAGTCAAAAACACCTCTAACTTCATTATGAGATTTTCTGATGATGCTACCATTATAGGCCTGATCACCAATCATGATGAGACCTTACAGTGGTTTCTGGACAACAATTTCAACCAGATGGTCATAGGATTCAGAAAGGAGGTGTCAGACTACAATTCCATCTGCATTAGAAGGGAAGCTGTTGAGAGGGTCAGCAGCTTTACATTTCTTGGAGTTAACTAAGTTAACCTTAACTGGGTGCAATAAATATTGGCTGTTGTCAAAAAGGTTCGCCAATGCTTTTACTTCCTTAGATGTCTAAGAAAGTACAGGTATATGTATTGTGATGGATGGCCGAGGATCATGCCCTACCGGCAGGCCTGGAGAAACAGGGGACTGCAAGAAGGGCAATTCATACCCCGGGACATGAGAGGGCAGCCCCCTGGGTTGCCTCGGGGCCACAGGCTTAGGGCTTAGAAGCTTAATCCTGTTGGGGTCAATGGCCACTGCCAGGGGTTGCCTGGACAGCTCCAGAATCATGGTCTGCAGCACTTCTGCCACACCAAGAAGTGCTGTCAGAAGAGGAGCTGGATTCACATGCAGCACTTCCTCCACACTCGGAAGTGCTGGCAGAAGGTGATCAGAGAGCACCTGGAGCACTTCCAGGTGCAGTATAAAAGAGGCCCCCTTACTCCATTCAGGGAGCCAGAGTCGGGAGGCAGAGGATGGAGCTTGTGAGTGGAAGAGTGAAGGCGGCAGAGAAAAAGAGAAAGATAGAAAGGAAGAGAAAAGGATTAAGGTACTGTGGCTGTTTTGGTGCACTGTGTTGTGAGTACAACAGAAATAAAAGCTTATGCTTTTGGACTTGGGTGTCCTGTGTCTCTCTGTGCCTGGGCTTCTTTCACATTATCTAAACTTACCAACTCCTGTATGTAGCAATGAAAGCAGCTCAGAATGTTTCTTGACTCTTTGGAGATAGACCATTGATCACTTATTGATAAATAAACAATGTACCATTTGTCTTACTGGTCATCTCTCTATATATATATACAAAATCCAATGTCTGTCTGTATGTCTGTCCGCTTTTCATGAGAGAACTACTTAACAGATTTAGATTGGGTTTTTTTTTCTATAATTTGTTTGAACATTCCAGTTGATTTTGTGACTTCTCTCATTGTGCTAAGTATTATAGTTCAGTTGCAGCACCGATTTATTCAAGTGAATTTGAGAGACAGGTTGCGGGCCGAGGAGAGGGAGAGGCAGGACCTCAGGAGTAGGAAGCCGGGCGGGCCATCCTCACTCATGCGTCAGCCTCTGTTCGAGTCGCTCTACGGCTCGCCACGTGTTGGAGCGTACCTTGCCTCCGCTTGGCTAGCGATACCTGTTTCTTCAGCTGACATTATCATCCAGAGATTGTTAAAGAGTAACGTTTAACATTTTTGAGAGAGAGATCACAGTTACGTGTGTTTTGGAGGGCAGCTGCTCATTGGCCAAGATATCACGGCCACGTGCTCTTCTCCCCACGTGGGGGATGCTCTCCCATCAGAGCTGAACACAATCAGATACAGTGGCAACGTTTGACGTTGGAGCATACCTACCTTCCGCTTGGCAGAGATACCTTGCCTACTTTTTACATTTTTAGCAAAGAGATCATAACTACATTCTCACCCCTGATAGCAAAACCAAAAATATTGTATATCAAGAGGCCCTTGGATACAAAAGCTATCAATATAAATTCTTCTCAATACAAATTATTATATTTTTTTAACTGATTTTTAAAATTTGCCCTGTTTCACTACTATACAGGCGAAGCCACGGTCGACAGCTAGTTTACTTATATAATGTATACAATAATAATACAAACATAATACCGGTAATAGTTTAAAGTTGTTTCACAGTCAAGATGTAAAAAAAGTTTCTTTAGATGTTCTTCAGATCTGCTCTAGTCTATGAGCACACAAATATTAAAGGTAAGCTGTCCATAATGATCTTTTCTCTGTACAATGTCAGCTGGATGAGAAAAATATTATTGGTTACTGCTCCAACTCACTCCACTAATATCCATTATGTTATAGTAGAAAAATCATTATAAAAGTGGTGATCATGATATACAAAGACCTTAGACCAGTGATCATCAGCAGTTTTTGGAGTTAGGAGAAAGTGAACTAAGGTTATAAAGCTAAGAATGACTAAAAGAAATGATTATAGACTGTGGTACTTTTAGGAGTTAATTTATTGTTAGATTGTTAAAGGTATGCAGGCCATAACAATGTAATATGTAAAGCTCATTTTAGGAAAAAGTTTTTTTTCTACTTCTGGGGAGATTTGTGGATTTGAAGGCTTATCATACATTTACTGTAATTTTCTGAATTATCCTGCATTGCAATTTAGAGTCTATAAGGCCCTTAGAAAATTTGTGTTGAAAACAACTGAAATTTGAACTTGTTTTACACACAAAATACTATGTTATTAAATATTACTTTTAAAATAAATATAAATGTATTTATATACAGTATTATTATTATTAAAGAGAAATCCACCAGAGATTCAGTCAGATTAATAACATCTCCTTATACACAGCATGGCTTACAGTATTATTATGAAACAACTCTTCTGCCAAATAATACCAAGACCTCCTCTTCTCTCTGCTGCCATAAATAAGTGGGCATAACTAAATATTGATACTTTCAGCTTTTCCTGAAATGAGCCGTGTCTTGCACTACATGCTACTGCATTAGACATTCAGTAAGTTTATTCGAAACAAGAAAAGTGCTCAGAAAGTTTTATCTGTACTTATTTAGTAAGTACAAAGTGAACAGATTAAAATATCCAGTAGGAAAACTTTAGTTTTCTTACCTTTGTATAGTTTTGTCCACTGATTTAAAATAATCTAAAAGCCACCATGGTTTTCATTTGCTGTTTTGTAGAAATAATTAAACATGTCCCATAATTACTTTCCTTTAATAGTTTGCCATATTTAGGCATTAATAAAACCTTTCTCTCTTGTCAACCATAATTTTTGCTTCTTTTAGTTTTACATCCAACACAAGCATAGGTTATGTTAACTGGCACATCTAAAGTGGGCTATTATGAGTGAATGTACTCTGCAATATACTTGCAATGTTTTTAATGACTGAGACTCAACTTTGTGCCTAGAGCTGTGGGGATAGGCACTGACTCCTCATGACTCTGACACGGATAAGCAAGTTTGAAAAAGGATACCTACTATAGATAACATTGATTCTATTAAGAACCTACAAGGAAGAAGATATGAGGATTGGCTAGATCAGGGGTGGCAAACTCCAGTCCTGGAGTGCCACAGTGGCTGCAGGTTTTCATTCTAATCATCTTCTTCATTAGTTTTTGCTGCTAATAAACTTCTTTTGCCTTAATTTTAATTAACTTGAGTCAAGCCCCTTAGTTGTTTCTTTTTCTTTAATTAGCTGCCAAACAGTAATGAGACACAAAACAAGGTGCCACATGACCAGCTCACCCATGCCCATCACACAATATCTGAAAATAAAGAAAGGTGAAGGTCTCAGTAAGGTTGATCTCTCAGGTCCCCAAAACATTTTGACAATGTTGAATGAGAGCAGCAATAAGCCATAGAATTAAATAATGAGTTTAATTAACAGCCAATAATTGGCTTCTCATTAAGAAACTGGTTGGAGTGAAATTAGTTGGAGTTTGAAGCCCCAATTTAGCTGGTCAACTGTTTACTTGTTTCACATTTGATTTCTGTTTGTCTGTCATTTAATGGAGAAAATAATTAATTCACAGCACTGAATCCTTAAAAACAGGGCTATTAAAATGAAGGGAAAAAGAAGTTAATTAGCAGTGAAAACTGGTCACGGAATAGGAAAAGGGTTAGAATTAAAACCTGCAGCCACTGAAGCACTCCAGGACTGGAGTTTGCCAACTCTGGGCTAGATCTAGCATCTGACCTCAGAGCACAAAAGATTACTAATATCCTGTCTACCATTTTATGTAATGAACACAACAGGAGGTGTTAACTGCTTATGTACAAAGACAGAGCATTTGTAGCCAGTGAAGGATTGATAGGTGTTTCTGATTGTGGAAGACTGCTACAGTAAGTAAACATTTAGCATGCTGTTACAGAATTATCTGACTTGCCATTTTTTAAACATCCTTCCACTGTTTTATCCATCCAGCCACCTATTCATCCACCCACTATAGGTTCATCATTCAAACTATTTTCTGAACATATTTTGCACAACACAGCATCACAGAGATTTTCATCCTGTTGCAGAAGCATGCATCACAGAGCAGGGCAGGCCAACTCTGGACGAGATATTAGCTCATGATGGGGCACATTCTCCTACCCCACTCACTGACAACAAGGCAATATTTAAATATACAGTAAGTCAACCTAGAAGCACATCTTAAGACTGTAGAAAAAATCTATGCAGACACACAAATACTGTGAGTTCACACAGGCCATAATCCTGCATGTAACTAAACCAGTATCCCAGAAATATTACTCAATATCATATTCACAAAACACAGCTAAAATATTCTCGATGCCATTGGAATAACAACTGCATCTGCTTGGTTTTATCTATTACAAGAAAACAACACTTTTTTCTGTTGTCTGGTTTAAGATGACTTATGTTTCTACAGTGAATATCTTGTATATGAATTTAAAACAATTTAATGTAATTTGCTCTGCAGTTTTACCTTACTTATAATAAACATCATTCAGCATATCGTAAGTAATATAATATAGGCCATATGGTGTTGCCCTTAAGAAAAAAAAATTAAACTGAATATGAACTGAACTGTATACCACTTGGACAGAGGCAGTGGTGCAGTAATAATTATGTTTCTGGACTTCTCTAGCGCCTTCAACACCATCCAACCTCTGCTACTTAGGGACAAACTGACAGAGATGCGAGTAGATTCATACCTGGTGGCATGGATCGTGGACTGTCTTAAAGACAGACCTCAGTATGTGCGTCTCGGGAACTGGAGGTCTGACATTGTGCTCAGCAACACAGGAGCGCCGCAGGGGACTGTACTTTCTCCGGTCCTGTTCAGCCTATATACATCGGACTTCCAATACAACTCGGGAGTCCTGCCACGTGCAGATGTTCGCTGATGACACTGCTATCGTGGGCTGCATCAGGAGTGGGCAGGAGGAGGAGTATAGGGACCTAATGAACGACTTTGTTAAATGGTGCGACTCAAACCACCTACACTTGAACACCAGCAAAACTAAGGAGCTTGTGGTGGATTTTAGGAGGCCCAGGCCCCTCATGGACCCTGTGATCATCAGAGGTGACTGTGTGCAGAGGGTGCAGACCTATAAATACCTGGGAGTGCAGCTGGATGATAAATTGGACTGGACTGCCAATACTGATGCTCTGTGCAAGAGAGGACAGGGCCGACTTTACTTCCTTAGAAGGCTTCCATCCTTCAACATCTGCAATTAGATGCTGCAGATGTTCTATCAGATGGTTGTGGCGAGCGCCCTCTTCTACGCGGTGGTGTGCTGGGGAGGCAGCATAAAGAAGAGGGACGCCTCACGTCTGGACAAACTGGTGAGGAAGGCAGGCTCTATTGTAGGCACGGAACTGGACAGTTTGACATCTGTGGCAGAGCAACGGGTACTGAGTAGGCTCCTGTCAATCATGGAGAATCCACTGCATCCACTAAACAGTATCATCTCCAGACAGAGCAGCAGCTTCAGTGACAGACTGCTGTCACTTTCCTGCTCCACTGACAGACTGAGGAGATCTTTCCTCCCCCACACTATGCGACTCTTCAATTCCACCCAGTGGGGTAAACGTTAACATTATTCAAAGTTATTGTCTGTCTGTATACCTGCATTGTTAACACTCTTTAATTTAATATTTTCTTTATCAGCATGCTGCTGCTGAGGTATGTGAATTTCCACTTGGGATTAGATAGATAGATAGATAGATAGATAGATAGATAGATAGATAGATAGATAGATAGATAGATAGATAGATACTTTATTAATTCCCCTTGATAAATACTTTATTAATCCCAAGGAGAATTAATAAAGTATCTATCTATCTATATATCTATCTGTAACCAAATATAATCACAATAGTATTCACTTTTTTCTTTTTGCCAAAAACAAACCGTCATTAAATTCACCAAATACCTCTTAAGTCCAAATTCTCTATATAACTGCCTATGCTGCAAGTAGAATATTATGAGTCGGTAAAGGGGAAGGTGAAGGTGTTCTCTGTTTAGTTAGAAGGCAGATAATGATATTTGACTGGCAGTTAAGAGTTGCAGCCTGCAGCTGGTTCACCTAAAACAGCTTGAAATGCTCAGTAGTTTATGAATTCTAAAAAAAAAGTGTTGAGGTTATTTATTAAGCCTTACAATTCTAAGAAACATATTTTGTTTCAAGAAGGACTTCTGATATAATGACTATTATATAAAGTGCAGAAATGCTTGAAGGAAGAAAACAAAGTACCATTCACATCATAATGCACCTAAACATTTTTCCAAAACAATCTCAATCAAGAAATGACAGCCACTACTACTAGAAGATCATGGTAAAACATCCTCCAAATAAAAGTCTACCTTACCGCTATTCTGGGTCATTATTATTTTTTGCCATCTTTCCATTATTTCAGCATATTGTTTTCAGTGCAGGGTTATATGAGTGCCAAAGCCACTTTTGCCCTCAGGTCAACTGCCTCTGGGACACACATTACATTTGTAAGGCTTATACATCTCTGGAAATAGCACTTTTTTCACAGCAACTTGCAAGTGGGCCTTGCCTATTGACTCCGTGGTTGTTCCTTTGTCTCCTGGATGTATGTCTGGAGAGTCTCCTCATTGTGTTTAAAATTGCAAAACCACTGCTGCCTTTGATCCTGGGAACACCTTGCCAGCTAAACAATTCGTCACTGCACTTAGGATTGGGGTGTAATTAAAGGTGTTTAAAGATAAAAAATGGGATCCATTTATCATTTTTTGAAAAACAGAAAACAGTGAATAATCCTTTTTTGAAATTATAGTGCTTTACACAAGCATCAGCAGGTCATATGGACTAAAAATTATCGTCAAGTTTTGTGCTTTTGTGTTTGCCAATACTTGAATGGCATTTTACACTCTCATTTGCTTACAGAAAAGAGAAGATTTATTGAATCATGAATCCCACTATTTTTTAGTATTTTGAAATATTTTATCTCCTGAACATGCCCTTATTTAACAATCAACGGCACATAGTATCCCTCATACAACTAATTAATTAAGAAGGATGCCAAACCAAAAAGGGCTACCTGTAGCCATACAGGCCAAGTAACCAGTGCATTTGTTTTTTTATGTTTTTCTAGCCTCAAGGAACTTGATCACAATGACAATATATTTTGGAGGTATGATCATATATGGTAGCTTTAGAACAATTATTCAGTTATTGAGATGAAACTGATATCATGAGTGTGTTTGTTTGCATCTTGCTGAGGAATTTCTTACTGGTATATGTTCATGCAAACTAGGTCAATAGGACTGGACAGTCTGTTGGGCTGAATGATCTGTTCCTCACACAATTCTCCTAATGTTCTAAAACAACACAAGTCTGCCCACACAGCATTACATTCACTGAGCATATTAAACTGAAACTGCTATCATTAAGGAATATTCCATGGAGTAACACTTGTTTCAAAATGGAGTAAAAACAGAGTTAAAAAACAGAACTATGAAAATGGTAGCATCTTGTGAGACTGAATTCGACAAAGCAGGAACTGAACATGGAAGGAGGAGTAACCTGCGTGTAGAGTGCTGAATGACTTGGATTTAAGAGTGATTTAAGGAGATTGAATGTGTCGAAGGAGCAATTGCTCATGGAGTCCTGAATGAGGCACATTACCTGCATTGTGAGGGGGCATCAGTTACGGCACTACGGGCATGTGGCAAGATTCTCCAAGGGTGATCCATCTCGCAAACTCCTCATTTTCAGGACCCGAGTGGCTAGACCATGCCAAAGGGACGTCCACGTAACACCTGGCTGCAGGAGATAGATTGTCATTTCCAGAAGGTGGGACTGGACTGTGTGTCTGCCATTGCCAACCAGGATCCCGAGCTGTTTTGTCATGTGGTGGTTGCAGCAATGAGCTGTACCAGTGCATGCTCCCCAACCTGACCTGACCTTCCTATTTTATTTAGAGCATCATAAATATCCTAACTACAGGGTCACGGGGGTCTGCTGGAGCCAATCCTAGCCAACACAGGGCGCAAGGCAGGAAGAAATCTCCAGGCAGGGCGCCAGCCCACCACAGGACGCATGCACACACACACCCACACACTAAGCACACACTAGGGTCAATTTAGGATCGCCAATGCACCTAACCTGCATGTCTTTGGACTGTGGGAGGAAACCAGAGCACCTGGAGGAAACCCACACAGACACGGGGAGAACATGCAAACTCCACGCAGGGAAGACCCGGGAAGTGAACTCAGGTCTCCTAACTGCGAGGCAGCAGCGCTACCACTGTGCCACCATGCCGTTTTTTCATTCATATGTAACAAAAATTTGATTGTATTAGTGAAGTGTGGGTCGGTGGGGGGAATACTTCGAAGACCTCCTCAATCCCATTAACATGCCTTCCAATGAGGAAGCAGAGCCTGGGGACTCAGAGGTGGGCTCCCCCATCTCTGGGACTGAGGTCACCGAGGTGGTCAAAAAACTCCTTGGTGGCAGGGCCCCAGGGGTGGATGAGATACGCCCGGAGTTCCTCAAGGCTCTGGATGTTGTAGGACTGTCTTGGCTGACACGCCTCTGCAACATCTCATGGACATCAGGGACAGTGCCTCTGGATTGGCAGACCGGGGTGGTGGTCCCCCTCTTTAAGAAGGGGGATCGGAGGGTGTGTTCCAACTACAGAGGGATCACACTCCTCAGCCTCCCTGGAAAAGTCTATTCAGGGGTCCTGGAGAGGAGGGTCCGTCGGATAGTCGAGCCTCGGATTCAGGAGGAACAGTGTGGTTTTCGTCCTGGTCGCGGAACAGTGGACCAGCTCTATACCCTTAGCAGGGTCCTGGAGGGTGCATGGGAGTTTGCCCAACCAGTCTACATGTGTTTTGTGGACTTGGAAAAGGCATTCGACCGTGTCCCTCGGGGAATCCTGTGGGGGGTACTCCGAGAGTATGGGGTACCGGCCCCCCTGATAAGGGCTGTTCGGTCCCTGTACGATCGGTGCCAGAGCTTGGTCCGCATTGCCGGCAGTAAGTCGAACCCATTTCCAGTGAGAGTTGGACTCCGCCAGGGCTGCCCTTTGTCACCGATTCTGTTCATAACTTTTATGGACAGAATTTCTAGGCGCAGCCAGGGCGTTGAGAGGGTCCGGTTTGGTGGGCTCAGGATTGGGTCACTGCTTTTTGCAGATGATGTTGTCCTGTTTGCTTCATCAGGCCGTGATCTTCAGCTCTCTCTGGATCGGTTCGCAGCCAAGTGTGAAGCGGCTGGGATGAGAATCAGCACCTCCAAATCCGAGACCATGGTCCTCAGCCGGAAAAGGGTGGAGTGCCCTCTCAGGGTTGGTAGCGAGATCCTGCCCCAAGTGGAGGAGTTCAAGTATCTCGGGGTCTTGTTCACGAGTGAGGGAAGAATGGAGCGTGAGATCGACAGGCGGATCGGTGCGGCATCCACAGTAATGCGGGCGCTGCATCGGTCTGTCGTGGTGAAAAAGGAGCTGAGCCGCAAGGCGAAGCTCTCAATTTACCAGTCGATCTATGTTCCTACCCTCACCTATGGTCATGAGCTATGGGTAGTGACCGAAAGAACGAGATCGCGAATACAAGCGGCTGAAATGAGTTTCCTCCGCAGGGTGTCTGGGCTTTCCCTTAAAGATAGGGTGAAAAGCTCAGTCATCCGGGAGGGGCTCAGAGTAGAGCCGCTGCTCCTCCGCATCGAGAGGAGTCAGATGAGGTGGCTCGGGCATCTGATCAGGATGCCTCCTGGACGCCTCCCTGGTGAGGTGTTCCGGGCACGTCTAACCGGGAGGAGGCCCCGGGGAAGACCCAGGACACGCTGGAGGGACTATGTCTCTCGACTGGCCTGGGAACGCCTTGGGATTCTCCCGGAAGAGCTAGAAGAAGTGGCCGGGGAGAGGGAAGTCTGGGCATCTCTGCTCAAGCTGCTGCCCCCGCGACCCGACCTCGGATAAGCGGGAGACAATGGATGGATGGATGGATGGATAGTGAAGTGTGATTAGCAAAAAAAAGAAAAAAACACACACATCGAATTACAAGTTTTTAGAAAGGCCACTACTTTTTTAATGAAAGTTTTGCATCCAAACCCACCAACTCGTGCTCTTACTTGTCCTGTGCCCTCTTATATCCAAAGGTTTCTACATATGATTTGACACTGACAACTGCACTCAAATGAATAGACACAATCTTTTGTTTACTGTGTCTCTTGCTTGCCTTCATTCACTGATGAATCTGCAGACATCCTGCATAGAAATGATGTGAAGTACAGCAGCAACCAACATTTGTTTATTTGGTCACATCTGTCTGACAAAATTGCTTTCATTCATTTTGCGGTTAAATATGGGGAAAATGCTAAATATGCAAACATTAAACCAGGATTTTACTGTAAATGCTTTTTGGGGTGAGGGCCCACACATTTTGTGCCATGCCAGGGAAGTTAATGCTTCATCTGCTGTGATGAATTATACTTACTGATTACACGAATGGCCTTTCATGTAGCATACAAAATTATTTTCTCAATTCATTTAAGTTGACTTTCAATATAAAAACGTTTAAAAGTTAAACAAAAAATTGTAAATCTTTGGGTTGCTTCAACCTGGTATCACAATGGCGTTAAAAAAAAGCATGCTTCTAAGTATGTACTGACAGCAATGACACATACTGTGCACTGTCTTAAGAATTAGTTTTTATGATAATCACTAAAACAAGACCCTGCACTTGTTCTCTTACCACTAAGTGCAGCTTCCAAGAGAGAGCATATGATCAAATGCCATGATGTATGTTCGTTTGATAAGCAAGGGGTAAAATTTTAGTACAGTCTAGTCTTTTACAAAATTGTACATTACCTGCTGTGCATTTTTCATAAAAGAAGTGCGTATTATTTTGATTAACGTAAAATTTGTTTAAATTGTCCCTACTTCAAATAACAAGATACATGCATGAAAATTGTATTTATTTTGTTGCCCACCTTCCAGTGGAAGGAACAGACATCAGAATGTATCAATCAGACTTTTGAAACAACAACCTAATATGGAGGACAAAGTCAAGATCAGAGCTGCAGGTACTGCAATGCAGCCATGCCGGCACAATTCTATGAGCAGGTGAAAAGTGGCAACACCCAAGTTTAGAACATACAGTTTCACTGAGAAGCTTAAGGGACTGCTGTTCCAAAGGGAGAATATGCAGCCATATGTACTGCCATGGAAACATACTATGCAAGGGAACAGAAAAATCTCTGAGTTACAGAGATTCCAGAAGCTGCTGATGAGAGCTCTGTGCTAATATCCTTCAAGCAAATAAAAGGCTTCCTTGGACCTTGGCTGGAAGTGACCCCATATAGGAATTTAAAGTTTCACCCAAATCAATAGCAAGTTGACTGTACACAAAGTACGGAGGAAAGCTGGTGTAAAGCACTTAGTTAGTAGGAAAAACTGTGACCAAAGTCAGAGGAAAGCAGCACAGAGAGTCAGAAGATAAAAGCAACCTTTGGGACACAGAATACACAGGGGGGAAAGTGGATGAACCACTCACCTTAGTAGTCAGGAAGTTGAACCCATATTTTAAAACATCCAGAGTGACTCCAGTGTATTGTGGTCTCTTTCATTTTATGTACTGTTTTGTCACTTCTCCACCCCTTCTCATTTATAGATTGTTTAATAAATCTGTCTTATTTCATGCGTTACCTTGCTTTGCATTATTCTGTGTTGAGGGAATGGTAGAAGAGTGTCTTACAATCCATATCTTAATCTATTACAACTCCACCCATAAATCAGATTACATTAGTATTCAAAACGACAAAATCTGTTAAACATGTAACAACACTAAAACAAACATTTCTGACATCCCTGAATTGCAAAAGGCAATGTTAAGTGTGACACTAGAGCCTCTACCACATTGTTAATCACTTTGTAAAACTTATATATTTCATAAACTTGGATACCTGAAAAAACACAAGAATTTTCCCTACACTGTATATCAAATGAAACTCTTTCAATGCATGGAGCAATTACTGAATCATCATTGCTTGACTAGGGAAAGAGATTCGCTCAGACATGTCCAAATTAACATACTACTGACATTCTGGTTCATATACTGGATAAGAATGCATAAAAACTAAAATATGCTATAGACAATTAAGTCTTGACTGTCAAAAAAAAATCTAAGATTTAGCAGTGAAATAACTCCTTTGTATAGCAAATTCTGGATATAAGCTCCATTATAAGTACATCACAATGTTATTCTATACAAGCGAAAAAAGAATTTGTTTGTAAACATTCTTGCCACTATATGTATATACTGTACATGAAGTGAGATCAAATCACTACAAAAGTTTATTTATTACAGCCTTTATACTCTTTTATAGAAGTAGCACAATAAGAGGTATAAAAGCAGAATAGATGCCCACACTTCCCCAGCAATAAAACTTCAGTCTCAACATTCAAATATGCCAGGACTGTCCCAAAAAAGTGATATACACTTGATCAAGTATGAAACTAATGTTAGCATGTTTTGATTTTTGGGTTCATGTTCATTATAAACTTAAGCAGTATTTTCAGCTGTTTTTTTTAACTGTCATATAATTAAACATCACCAATGCTTCAGTTTATTTATAAACATAGATATCAGCAATCCATATTAATTTTTCCAACTTGTACAGCTTTGACTTGATTTTATTTACATTTTTGTAGTATTAAAAAATCCTATTCTTCACCATTTTTGCTTGTTATACATAGTGTTGGCCTAAACATAGTCTCAATTGTTAATGTACAAGAAATACTCTATTTTCTACTCTACTCTGCTACAAATATACACTATTGTTAATTTCTTTGGGTAAATAATTAAAAGGCTTATTAGCACTAGACACTGATAACTTGTTCGAGATTTCTGTGACCTGTTTTTCTGGGAATTAATTCCTATGTGACTATTTCGAAGTTTATCTCAAATGTTATGGTTCTTCTCATGTTTTAATACACTAAAACGACCCACATCTTCTTTGTGCTCCCGTGGTTTCTTTATAAAAATCTCACTCGAAGTTTCGATTTAAAGCATATGCAATTTATTTCACAGATCTTAAGATTTCACAGTTCAGCGAGTCGCAGAAAGTACCTGGTGACGTCTTTTTTGCGCGTCGCTAAATAGGACAAACTTAAAAGCGGAGTGACTGTTGTGATCGTTTCTTCTTCTTTATGGTTTTTTGAAGTGAAAGCGCCTGGATAGTCGCATTGGCTTTTGGTGACTGCATTTTTCATCATTCTTGTGCAAGTTTATTCTGCAAATAGTGTTAGAAATGTAACACGTTTATTACTTAATTTGTGCCACATTTGTTTCCCTTTCATCAGCAATGACTCTCGCCGCTGAGTCGAAACTTACATTTCCGAAAGGCTTTGGATGGGGCGCTGCAACTGCCGCGTACCAAGTTGAAGGTGGGTACGTTGACACTTTTTTTAAATAACGCTCTTTCATTAAGCAATACAGGATTATTGTCAAATTAAGTAGAAAAAATATTTTAATTCAAAAAAGAGCGTGGCTACGAGTGGCTTGGTAGAATTTCTGAACAGTACAAACACTTTAAAATGAAACATAACGAGACTGATACTATCACATGTACGAATTACTGTATATGAACGCGTTGAGTCTAGCCACGGAAAATCGCAAAGCCATCTAAAGGTAAATGCTAAAAACTATTAGCTTTGAGGGATAGTTAGGCTCTTGTTACAAAGGCGCTGGTCTCCCGTGTATGTCCATGAAGTAGCGCAGGCGCTTAGGTGCACGCCGCTTCTCTTATTGAAATGACGCATGCTCCGTGCCAAACGTCCTCGTGCCCGCTGCCAATGTACACGCACAGCCACTAGCCCTTATCTATGCAATTAATGACTGCTGTCTAGTCATCAGTATGACTTCTGAATTTACAGCGGGTTATTTTTGTTTAATCATGTTGTTCTTTGTAAATGATCATTAAAAAATGCTATTTTTCAGACAGTATTATCTTCAATTTGCCACATATAGTAGAATATTTTCTACTGGGTATAAATTCTTTAATGCTGGACAGGGTGCCAGTGCATTGCAGGGTGAACATAAACACATACAATGTGGGCCTGTGCTCTTCAAAAATGTGTTTAACTAGCTTTCCTGTTTTACTAGGAACCTTAAATTCTTCTACATTATGATGATATGCATTTGTTTTGTTTACTCAGTACCCTTTTTTTAACTTTGGGAAGAAACCAATTTCAACATGTAAGGCTATCTTGTTGAAATCCTTTTCCCCTTCGGAGATGAACAATAGAAAATAATTGCAGTTTTTATAGTTTTAACAGTACTTGTACATATATATTATAACCCACTAGGGGGGCCAAGGCCCAGTTGTAGCCTGAATATTAGTAAAATCTGTAAATATACAAAAGAAAAAATAATTATTTATTGGAGTCAAAATCACGAAATTCTATAAATATATAAAAGAAAAATTATTATTTAACAGGATAAAAATTATGAAATGAGAATAAAATATATACTATCTTACCGATTGGAGTATTCCCATTAAACTGAGGTCCACTATGGTCGATGAGCATTTATAAGAGACTAAATAAACAATCCATTCGTTTTAACTGACATTCTCATAGATAAAAAAAACTTTTTTTTAAAAAAATGACTCATTTAAATAACAGGAAAAATCATGTGAAAAGTAAAGTGATATGCAATGGGTCATCGTAACTTGACCTTCAGCTAACTAAATCACCTAAATACAAACATTGATATTACGAATAGATAATTTTTTTAATAGTTTGTTCCTGTGAAAGAAAGTGTACTCAATCAAAAATAAAAACCACAACTTTCTTGATATTAAAATCCACAGCTTTCTTGATATTTTAGTTTATAATTTAAAAACCAAATATGAATCTGAAAATCTAACAACATCACATTAAAGGTTAATAAACTCTGAAAAGAATGATACCAAACATATATATGTAGGTTTTAAAATAATCCCAATTTAAAGCGTGACATAAGTCACATAAAATCGCTGCACAAAATCATTGCACTTTTAGGCTTAGGCTTTTATATATATATAGAGTAGATGTCATATATATTAAATTGTATGAAATGAATTCACAATATGAAGTAAGTCACACATTAACACATTTAAAACTTCATAATTACAAAAAGGTTCATAAATACCCATTAAACATAATAAAATGACATAAAGAATTGCTCTTTTAAATTGTTTTTCTATGTACAGTATTGTTTATTGCCACAATTACACTTTCTTATTTTGACAAGTTAGAAAATATACGTAGAGCTTGACATTCAGGTGCAGTCTGGGATTGATATTATTGATACAATTGATAGTTATGGACTGAACATTAGAGTGTATTTCTGTTAATTTTTTCCTTTATCAGAAAGACAAATATCTTTATATAAGTAGGCAGCACTGTGGTGCAGTGGGTAGCGCTGCTGCCTCGCAGTTAGGAGAGCTGGGTTCACTTCCCACGTCCTCCCTGCGTGGAGTTTGCATGTTCTCCCCATGTCTGCGTGGGTTTCCTCCGGGTGCTCCGGTTTCCTCCCACAGTCCAAAGACATGCAGGTTAGGTGCATTGGCGATCCTAAATTGTCCCTAGTGTGTGCTTGGTGTGTGTGTGTGTGTGTGTGTGTGTGTGTGCCCTGCGGTGGGCTGGCGCCCTGCCCGGGGTTTGTTCCCTGCCTTGCGCCCTGTGTTGGCTGGGATTGGCTCCAGAAGACCCCCGTGACCCTGTAGTTAGGATATAGCGGGTTGGATAATGGATGGATGGATATATATATATATATATATATATATATATATATATATATATATATATATATATATATATATATATATATATATACACACACAGTATTTTGTAATGGGTGAGTGTGACATATGATATTGATGCATACTGTTTTAAGTGCTTATGTGGACTACTGAGGATCTGCT
Organism: Erpetoichthys calabaricus; assembly: GCF_900747795.2. Taxonomy (NCBI): domain Eukaryota; kingdom Metazoa; phylum Chordata; class Cladistia; order Polypteriformes; family Polypteridae; genus Erpetoichthys; species Erpetoichthys calabaricus. The sequence continues at coordinate 89,814,804 of NC_041398.2, read as the reverse complement.
TTGCCGACGGGAACGGATATCAGACATGTAAAAGAGGACCTGTAATGCTGTATACAAAATCTACAAATGAAATACCCCATCTTAAGCTAAATTTGAAACAGTAAATTAACAAGTAATTGAAATAATAATGAACATTTCTTTGTCTGTTTTAAGGAATTTAACCTACAAGAGAGAGTTGCTTTGGCAGAGCAGATTATGGTATATGCCCATCCTCTAAGCCCAGTTATATAGGGCAGGGCACAACTCTAGCATATCCTAGTGAACACCAGGCACAGTCAGAAATAACCCTGCTAAAGGAGCAATCTCACACATTATCAGAGGAACAGCTTATCCGAAGATGGTAAGGGCAAGGATCTGAAGTAAAGATAAACATAAGGTAGAGACAATTCCAAACAGGCCAGCCTTGATTGCTTTTTAAGTTGAAATAACTATCACATCTCATGTCGAGTTCAAGCCCTGTGGTATTTTGGGTATTACAGAGAACTGGCTTAAATCTCCTGTTTCAAAGGTTATTTAATTCTGGATGAGTTATATCTGATGTGATTAGATGGAATGGAAAAATGGAGGAGGTGGTCTTAAGGCTTCTGTGAATAAGATATACTAAAAATGTATGCACATTATAAATAATGTAAATCTGTGGTATACCTGGAATGATCTCACCATTTTATGAAGAAGTATAATTTTGAAACCTATTTCTACCTAATTTTATTAAAGAATAAAATTTGTCTTTTGTTTCTTTGTTTGTAGTAATAGTTACTTTATCCATGTTGCAAACAGATAACAGTTTGGACTATTTAGTTTTTTCAAGAGTCACATATTAAATCTTGAAATATTACAGTTTGAAAGATTTCATATGTTAATGAATGCATTAAAAAAGAGATAGAGGACATGTATTGAATGAAACTGAAAGAATATACTTGTTTTCATTGTTTGTTGTGTTTTAAAAGCATTTTTCAGAGTATGTTTCACTTTTGACAAGATCTGATTAAAGAATTTATTTATAATAGCAGTATGCATGCCAATTAAGGTGAAGACAAAACTGAACACTTTCTACAAATTGCATTTTTAACTCTCTTTTTTTTCACAGATCACTGTCAGATTTTAAAATTCATAACATTTGGTGCAGATATTAAGCATGTGCCTTTTTTTTAACACCAGTGGCGTCTTGGCTAGGCAAACGTTCAGGACTCTGCATTCTCGTGTCTTTAAAATAACTATACTGAAATGTAAAGTAACTGACACAACTTCTTTTGATCCTTCCTCAATAATATGGGGGCCTCACTCATGACCTGTTTCCAGAAAGGTTTATTTTACACACCCTTGGTGCAAAGGAGAAGCATTTTAGTAAAACAACTGTGATTTGCACCCTCACCACCATTGCAACACCTACCCCCTAAATATGCCCCTGCTGCCCAGCAACAACATGAAGGGATGGAATTCTCAAGCTTTCTAAAAACCCTGCTGGTTATTTTGACAGTGGAAGTAGATAAACACAAGGTCTGATTACTTTCAAGCATGAATAGGTACAGATGTCAGCTTTATTGTATTGATAGCCACAAGTTTGTTACCCCTGTTCAAAGGTGACTCTTGAGATTATGGCCTTATGTTTTCCATGAAAGATTGGGGGTTTTAAAAAAGCATTTTGACAGCACATATTAACTGGCTCCTGTTGAAACATGTCCCAAACCACAGTGTGAAAACCCAACTACATTGTAGCCTGAATATTAGTAAAATTATATATAACGTTTACACATGGAAGTGTGTGTGTCTGTCTGGCCCGGAAGTGAGAGGTGTAGTCGTGTAGTTGTGTGTATGTCGATTGTGTAACTTGTACAGGGAGAGTCACCAAAACCAGAGTCAAATTCGTTGTATGCATGCATACTTGGCCAATACATCTGATTCTAATTCTAATTAATGAAACAATTATTTTTCATAAACATAAATGGTTAAGCCTTTTGTGTTTGCAGCCAATTAATAAATGATCACACTGTTGGTAAAAGTGACTCAGTTTTAATTTTTTCACTTGTGACTATGATGCCCTGGTTGCTCATAGCTGGCATACTCTACCTCTTGAGCCCAGAACATCAACAGTCATGGACTGAAGATGGGCTAGTGCAATGAGGACAAATAACATGTAAAGGCTGGTGCCACAATACACTGTGCCAGTTTGTCCAAAAAAGTGCACTGCAGTTTCTTCAAATAAAGCAGATGTTGCATTATGCTGATTTTTGTCGTGGGGTATGTCAGGTTTGCCAACTGTCGTCACTGCCCCTTGTCAAACTACACAACTGAAAGTCACAGCCCATGTCACATTTTCCAGTTGAGTGCCTATGGTTAATGGCCATTGTGCTTTCCCTTTTTTCTGACAGCCAATAGTGATTTGCCTGAAGGAGCCACAGCTGTACAAAAAATTAACAGCTGCAGTGAGTTCAACAGCAATCTCTGAGATTCTGTTACATAAAGTATGAGACAACAGACAGACAAGCTTCTGTTCTGTTCTGTATGTAAGCTGTACTGGTGCTATGCGAAGTGTTAATAGCTTTGCTACATTCAGCTGCAGTCTCGACCCTTTTTTCTTTTTTCCATTCTGTTTAGTACATAAAACATGAGATCTCAGACAAACGAACTTCTATTTGTGAGTTTCTAAACACATATGGTCCTTTTAGTCAGTCATCGTCCATTCCACTATATCCTAACACAGGGTCACGGGGCATCTGCTGGAGCCAATCCCAGCCAATACAGGGTGCAAGGCAGGAACAAACCCTGGGCAGGGCGCCAGCCCACCACAGACTGTTCTTTTACCTTGTTGCTATATTCAATGCATTGTACTTCAGGATGAGCATTCATTGGTTGTCAGCTCTTCTGCATATACAGCCCATCCCTCTGACTATAATGAAAAAATCAAACCTATTTGGTTTTAACATAGTCTGTCACAGACTAGTTGGTCTTAGTCATTAGGTATGTCACATTAGACGATCATCTTCATGGGAGCATGCCCCCAACTTTATCAGATAATGTAAATGAAGGCTACTACTGAAAAGTTGTCTAATTTGACATGGGATCAGTTCTCTCCCAAAACTCGAGCCCCAGTGCATCTGTATCCACATCCACGTCTCCTCTGCTCACCCTTAGGGTATGCTGAGCAGCAGGAGTGCATCGTTTATGTCTCGAATATTTCATGTTATTGGAATACTGAATAATCCTGATATGTGTGATCCAGCAACGTCCCACTACCGCTTTGGCTTCAGTGAGGAGATGCAATACACTTAGCAGACTGTTCTTCAGATTAATAAGCTTACAGTTGAAATGCAGGCTGTCCTTCCCATTAAAGGGTAACACCATTTGTATTACATGAAAGATGTTAAGGAGATGTTCCCATCTGCAGAGGGAAGTCTCGCAGACACAAGGAGAATGTGCAAAATCCACCCAGACAGTAATCAGGTGTGGGATTCGCACCGTCAGCCTGAGCTGCCAGGTGGTCAAAACATCTGGTGTGTCATTGAATTTTTAAATGTGAATCAATAGATCATAGAAGAATAAAGATACAAAAAATAAATAAATAACATAAATGTGTTATTTACTTCAACATACTCTTTGCACACGCAATTTCTGGGCTGGGATTTCAAGCACAGATGTAATAAAATGAGATTTCCTATTCAATTTACTTCTCTGCCGGAACTGCCAGTGCCACAAAAGTCAACCTCAGACTTGCACATGTTCTAAAACATCCTTTGAGTAAGCTACGGCAAGTTTTCTTACTCAAAAGGTTTGTGAATCCCAACTTTGCATAAGATTTAGCATAGGCACTTCTCCTTGTGTTAGCCCGCAAGAACCCCCTATACAGGGTGTGTTGATTAATGAATTTCAAGCTGTCCTTACCCCATCCCTCAGTATCTGTGGGACCTCTTGAAGTGATCAGCCACTCCTGCTCCTCTGCCATGTTCGGCAGGAGTGACCCTATCCCTGGAGTGCCAACACTCTGCATGGGGCTTCTTCCCCAACTGTAATGCCTCCTCTCCACTGCACCGGCTCAGCCTTAATCCTAACAATCTCTTTTTACCACCATCATCATCATCTTCTACTTGATTACTTTTCCTCTGAGCTTTCTTTCTGTTCTGTTTTTCTTCCCCTTTTACTCTTCTATCCAATGTAACCCACTCAGGTTCTTTTTATCCTATTGTAGGTGCAGGTTCCTTAATTATGACCCATGGGAGTGTCAATGAGGAAACTGGTTGAACTGATTATGACTGCATGTAAATGCGCAATCAGCCAATTTCCCCATTGGAAGCAACCCTGAACTATTGAATGTTTTGAAAAGTATTGAAACTATTGAAAGAAATATTGAAGTTTTGAACATTGGAAGCAACCCTGAACATTGGAACTAACCCTTTGGAAGCACAACTTTGCAGCCATACACACTCTAACTGACAATGAGTGCACTGTTTTCATTCTAAAAACACCCTCTGCCATGGACCCCTTAAAGCACTTCAGCACAGTGGCACAGATCTGATCTATTCACAGAAGTGCAAACCACAACATTCTACACAGAATCACAACTTTTGAGGTCAGATTTTGACCACTTAGTACTAAATCCAATACAGTTAAATCCAACTTTAATGTTACCTGCATCTAAACTACACAATCAGAATTATCAGGTAATTTATTACAACCGTCTAGTCTAACTCAAATAATTATATTAAATAAGGAAAATCCCAGTTTGTTCAGAAGTCTTGACTCAGCTTTATTTAGTCTTTTATTATAATTTAGCATAAGAGTGGACTATAAAACACGCAGTCAACTTGCCAAGAGCAAAAGTTTAGACAAGTGTGTGAAACTCTGTGCCTGTCGCCAGCCAATATAACCAAAGTACTGCATGGTTTATGTTGAAGAGGGTGTGTCTCATGAGCATATTTTTCAGAGGAAGTCTTGCAGATACACATTATTGCCCCCTCAATATTCTGAGATTATCAGACCACTGTTTTTCCTCAACATTCTCTACATATTGCTTCTACTTATCCTAGCTTGACTGTCATATCAACAGAGATGGTAGTGATAAATTCTGTCAAAGTGAAAGCTGCAATCTTTCAGTTTGTTTTTCTCTCACTTGGCGTCATGAGCGGACAAGTTATCAGACAGCCTTGACTAGAAATTGTTTTACTAGTTAATACAGCAACTGTTTTGTAGGTATTAATGGTAGCTTATTTGTTAAACATTTTTTCTTTTTTTTAATTTTGCGCATGCTGGCCATATTCAGAATAAATATCTGTAAACATATCAAATTTGGATTATTTATTAAAAATTAGTTTGAAGAGACAAAAAAATGGATATGGACAAAGTTTGGTTAGTTTTAGCTAAAGTCTAAATGTAGCCAAAAAATTAGTTGAGACTTTAAACTGTAGTAACTTAAAACAGCATTTTTCATATAGGTGTTTTTGTTCTTTACATTTAGATGCTGAATATTTTTAACTCTGTCTCTCTTATGCCTAGAATGATTTAAACAAATCCATTCACCCATCTTCTGAATCTGCTCATTTAAGGATTCAGGAGTATGGAAGCTGGAGCCTGTCCTGGGCAACTATGAGTACAAAGCAGCAACTAAACCTGAACAGACTTCCAGTCTGTCACAGGATGCACTCACACACCTGACCACCGGAGAGTTTCTCATTAATCTAACGTGTGGGTGTTTGGGTGTAGAAAAAGAAAAAAAAACTTTCATACATGGGAAGAATGTGTAAACTCTGAATAGATTGTGCCGGTTACAAATTATAATAAAATGCTTGCATTGCTCAGTGACTCGCTGCTGTAAAAATGCTAAAATCTTGAAATTTGCATCCCTTTCACATCAGCCTTTGTAAGGACAACTTATCAGCACATGTTCAGCTGAAACATATTTCATTTTCTTTATTGTAAAAATATATGAAAGAATAAAATATGACCTCCAATTTTATTTCCTTCTTATCATTTCCCTTACAACAGTTAAGTATGATGTTTGTTTGTATATGAAACCATTCAGCTATCCAATTTGAGAAACTGCTTTCTCCATTTTAGAATTATGGAGGATCTGAGCCTGTCTCAGATGCATCGGCACAAGGCTAGAGCCATCAGATCATGGACACTGTTCCACTAAGGGAAATACTTGCTGATACTAAGCCAGTTTAGGGTTTCTAGTTAGCCTACCATGTATTTGTTTTGGTTTTAGGAAGAAACCAGAGTACTTTAAGAAAATGCACTTGCATAAAAACAAGAACTGCAAACATTAATAATAATAATAATAATAATAATGCATTTTATTTACAGTGTATAGTGCCTTTCCCATGCTCAAGGCACTTGCAGAATATAAGAAAGAACGGCAGGGTATACAGTATATAGCATTGTACAAACCAGATAAATAAATAAAGAAGATTACGACAGTGAATTCAGAGAAAAAAAAAAAGCCTAACAGACAACATAATTGATGGTCTCGCACACACACATACAGGTTACATGAGCATCTTGACATAGAAGTAAACTGAAAGAAGGGTAATAAAGTCAGGTAGAGCTAAAAGCCTTCCCGAACAGATGAGTTTTGAGTTGTTCTTTAAAAGAATTCATGGAGTCAGCTGATCTAATTAATTTCGGTATTACACTGACAATGTCCAGGCCAGGAGCCAAATACCAGAGCTGTGGTACCATGAGGAAGTGCCAAGTACTGTGCTACCCATACAGTGTATGTAACTAGTATATGAACAGATATTGTATACAGTAATCCCTCGTTTTGACGTTTTAGGGTCCTCTGATACCGAAAACATTGATATCTTGATGTGTGTGTCACAGTTTCTTGAGGACAGTCTAGAGCCAAAACAACTGAACAGAAAAATACCAAACTCAAAACTTAAGCCTGTTATGAGATGATGATGTGGTGAATAGTTTTTGAGCCAAACAGTGTAAGTCTAAGAGAAAGAGGCAGTCTAGAGGAACACTTAGATACCGTAATTCTGAAATTAATAATTATTCTTGTCAATTGTTATTGTAATGACGTATTTTGTGATCAGAAAGATCAGCATCAGAGTGGTAAATAATTACTGAAATGTTATAGAATCGTTCAAGTAACTTGGTTCCTAGGACACAAAGCCTACTGACACTCACATCTAAATTTTTTGTTTCCTAATATATTTAGAACATAAGAAATTTGAGAAACGAGAGGAGACCAGTCAGTCCATCAAGCCTGTTTGTTTAGCTAATGGCTAAGCTGTCCCAATATCTCATCCAGATTTTTCTTATAGGTTGTCAAGGTTATGATAAATTGGTTGAACTACAAAGATCTAATTCACATAGATTTAAATAAATAAATTGTTAATTTTTAAGCTGTTCTTTAACAAGAATTTTCAACCATTACTGTTGGGCACAGCAGTCACTGAATTTTCTTTTCACATGTGCATATTTAATTTTTGGCAGCTCTAAATTTGCCAGTTGTAAACGATTGTGTCCTGCATTCACATAGAATGAATGTTGTGTCCTAACAGACAGTTCACTGGCAGTGTGTGGCAAAGGTTAAAGTTAAAAGGAGATCATCAGGGTTGATAGCAATGATCTAAACACACAATACATTATAAAATACCCAGAGTTCAAAGGACTATACCAGTGTTGAAGTCAAAACATAGCCAATAATATTTAAGTTTGTTTTGCTAAGTCCATTATTTTAACTAAGTGTTGTCTTCAGTTTAACAAATTTCTGATGCTGTGCCTGCTCACAGCAAAGTTTTATAATTTTTGTGTCACACATTGCACAGCGTGCACATTATGCAACTCACTAAATGTTCTGCATCCGCACTTTGAAAATGCTTACGCTAATAAGAAATGATATTACTAATGTAATGAAAACAATTTAAGGTAACAATTAACAGCATGACTAAAACAAAAATAAATTAATAAAGTGGTTCTGATAGTGTGTGGTTTTGTGCGAGTGTGCCTTGTGGCACCAACATTGATTCCTGGAGTGTTACTGACACTGTAACTCTGCAATTAGATTACTCAGTTTAGAGAATGCATGGATTGGGTTGTGTCCAGTCAATTTCATGTAGACTTCTATTTCTGACATGAATGTTTCTTAAAAAATGTAAAATTTTAATGACTAGAATAGTCAAGTGTTAACTGCTTATAAGTAGTACATTATATGATGTAAAATTCTTAACAGTAGTAGTTGTCAATTGGATGTCTTGTGGTATATCATACCATAACTGCTCTAATGATACAGAAGGTGGTATGGTTTTATACAAGCCTAGAATAGGAAAAAGTTGCACCTTTTAAGTCTTGTATCTTTACATCTTCTAGCAGCTTTATGTTTTCCAGGTAATATTTCTCAATGTTTGCCAAGTAACATTCACATTCAGTAACCAGTGTAGAAATCAAGTAACAAATGTGACTTTTTTTTTTTCAGGAGGGTGGAATGCTGATGGAAAAGGCCCATCTGTCTGGGATATTTTCAGTCACCAGGAGGGCAAAATAGTTAATGATGAAAATGGAGATTTAGCTTGTAACAGCTATTATTTCTGGGAAAAAGATCTAAAGTGTATTAAAGAGCTTGGGCTTACCTATTATCGCTTCTCCCTGTCATGGGCACGTCTGCTACCGAATGGGACAACATGCAACATCAATAGGAAAGGTAGATTATATTAAAAATAACTGATTTTATCCATTTTTAAGCACTGTTGAAACTGAAGAACATCTTGCATGATTGCAGAAATAAAATCAGGAAATGTTTAAAGTAGTTGCTTTTGTATAATTTACATTAAAATATAGAGTCCTCAATATGTAAGTAAATTTTCATGTCATTCAAATCTAAAGGAATAAAATTAACTAAAATAAACAAACGTCATAAGTATAAAAGTATACTTATCAAATTCTTAACTTGAAGTTTTAGTGGGACAATGTAGGAAGTTTCTGTTGTTGTCAAACTATTTTTTTTATAGTTCAGTATTTACAAAGAAAAATCTTAAAAGCTACACAACCGGTAGTTTAAAATAATGAATCATTGTGAGGCATTTTTATTTTATTTTTATTTGTTTTTATTTTATTTATAGGTATTGACTACTATAACAAACTTATCAATGACTTACTGTCAAATCAAGTGACACCAGTGGTGACGTTGAATCATTTTGACCTTCCACAAGCCCTTGAGGATATGGGAGGTTGGGCGTCGGAAGAAATAGTGAATATTTTTGATGAGTATTCTGCATTTTGTTTTAGAACTTTTGGGGACAGAGTGAAGTTCTGGATTACAATAAATGAACCTTATGTATACGCAGATCTGGGTTATGAAGTTGGTATCCATGCTCCAGGATTGAAACAGCCTGGAACTTTACTTTATCAGGTGGGTCATAACATGTTAAAGGCACATGCAAAAGCCTGGCATACCTACAACAACTTATTTAGGCAACTACAGAAGGGATTTGTCTCGCTGGCTTTGAATAGTGATTGGGCAGAACCGTATGATCCAAGTAGTCCACAAGATGTTAGCAGCTGTGAACATTATATGTCATTCTCACTTGGCTGGTTTGCAAATCCAGTATTTAAGGATGGAGACTATCCATCTGTTATGAAATCACAAATTAAGGACAGAAGTGAAAAGCAAGGAATGGCAGTGTCACGGCTACCAGAATTTACAGCAGAGGAAAAAAAAATGATTAAAGGCACTGCAGACTTTTTTGCATTAAATTATTATACATCTCGTAAAGTGCAGCATTCAGAAAAACCATTGGATGTTCAGAGCTTCCATACTGACAAAGAGGCAGAGGGAATTGTAGACCCATCTTGGCCGATATCTGGGGTTTCCTGGTTGGCTGTTGTTCCCTGGGGACTGAGAAAGTTGCTGAACTACATTAAGGTAAACTTATTTTATTAACATGTAATGTTTTGAGATTTTTCTTTATTATTTATTTCATCTAATTATTGCTTTAAAATGAATATAAAGTGTAATAAGCATAAATTTCAGAAATGATTTGACCCACAATTCTTGCTTCTAAAATAAGCAGGTTTCTGGGAGTTTGTTTCCCTGTCATAACAGCAATTAGTGAACTCCATGGAGGTCACTTCATTGTGAGTTCGGTGAAATCACGGAAATGTATATGAGATTCGCTGATCTCTGCAAATGCATTGAAGCCATGGGGGAAAGAGGAACCAAACTAGTTTTGAGTGTATTGGTGCAGTGATCATTTAAGTGTCCCTTAGGGCTAGAGAAGATTATGCCAAATGTGCTGGACTAATATGGATTATTGTGGCCAAAAATGTTACCTGAGCTGTGAGGCAACAGTACCTATCAAACTACTGCGCCATCCTGCCTCAAACAAGAAAACACACAGAGGGAATGCTAACCACAAACAAAATGCTAGTTTATAGCCATATTGTAATTAATCATTGCACTCAGAGAGTTCCAATCTTCAGGGCACTTATTGGCCATGCCATAAAGTGAGTAGTACAAACCGACCTTGGAGTTCAAGCAACTGTGTGCCAGGAACATAGAGTATAATGGTGTGTTTATGGAGGGGGCAGTGGATGAATCCAACAAATGAAAACAATACGGTACAGACTCAAAACAAACTTAGACCTTATGAAGAAATGAAAAATGTACTACAATTTACAAGATGTTTTGATCTTTTTGATGGAAGGAAAAAGTATGAAGTATCCACACGGACAGATTAGATGTGATCTTTCTGTGCAGATGCTTTGCATTTTTTCTTCCATCAAAAAGACAGAAACATATTGTAAATAGAAGTAAATATTTCTTTCTTTTTTATATTTCACAGGATCTCATATGTTTTCTAATTCTTTGAGAGAGGAGGGGGGATCCTTTTAAGGTTTGTTTTGCTCCCCTTATATGGACCTGGCGCATTGCCGCCGGGACTTGAAGATTGGGTTTGTGGTTCTCTATACTGATACTTCCCTGTTTGAGCTTCAGAGTAGTGGCAGATAATGCATGCATACTAGTGCATGCCGGCACACCCTGTCAGTCTGTGATGCAAGGGAACAGGGTTATATATTGGGTGTTGTCTGCTCTAGATAGTAAGGAGCATAACATGCTTAATTCAGCAGCGAAGATACAATGTACAATTGATCTATGCAGAATAGTGAAGTATTATAATAGTCTTGTGGTCAGCTAATGTACCCCACAGATGAAATTACTGCAGTTTTTTTTCTTTTTGTGTTAGGCAGGATGCAAATCCAGCTAACGTGACAATCACGCTTGTACAAAGCAGATTGGACATTGACGCAAAATGTGAGGTAAAGTACTCTTAAAGTACACATGAATAAAACATTCTGTGCCTGGCTGCTACAACTCTGTGATGTCACACTGGCCTTGCAGAGTATTAATATGTATTTGGAAAAAAAAATGTCTAACCCAGCCGCAATGCTAATTTCCATGAAAATATTCAGCTAAACAAGGTCACCAGTAAACGCAACATATTTGCTGCGAAAAAAGCTTTGGTGAATTTCACCGATTAACACTAGTATTTAAATATGAGAACTTATGTAAATTGTCACTAAAATGGCAGATAAATCTTTCTTAGTAACATTCATTCAAGATGAATGTTGTTCCTCACTGGATGCCCAGTTCTGTCAATATTGTGGATAGCTAAAAAGCATAAACTTCATATAAAACCTAGCACAAGTAACCTTCCTCCTTAATGACCCACCGATTGATAGCAGGTAGACACCCTTGTCTTTATCTCTCTTCCCATGCTGTGGGGGACCATTTTTTGTTGGGATGAGCTTTCAACATTCCACAACCTATGTGATGACTACCATTTCTAAATCTTCTGCTTTCATTTTTTTTACCTACAATATTGCATTATTGTAAACTATTGTTGCCTCACTTTCCCATTTCCATTGTTTGCCCATCACTATATGCCTTTTTCTTCTCTCTTTTGGCTGATGCTTCGATGTGTTTACTGTAAAAATCAATTTCTAATTCTCTCACTCTGCTTAAAATTTGAAATTATAATCTAGGTCTGTAACCAACAACTACATTGCTGATTGATTATTCTGTTGATTATTGTTTTAGTTAATTGACGGAACAGATCTTAAGAAGCACAAAATTAAATATACTGTAAATGTGTTCAAAAGTTGTGCAACATTGTACAAGATGAAGAAAAACCTTCATCTTCTATAAAGTTGTCTTAAAAAAAAAAAGTTGTACAATATATGGACTATGGAGGTAGCATGGTGGTATAACAGCTTTAAATTTCAATGCTATCTGTCTTCTAAGAATTTATGTTAACTGCAGCAGGTGGCAAGGACATATAAATAGAACTTATTTTGGCCAAAGTAGTTTATCTAGTCTCATAAGCCTACCAATATAAGCAATTTTCTTCCATTGCAGTGGACTTCTGAGCATAGTATATGAGGCCTTCATCCCTTAGAACCTGTTCATGGGCATTGTCATCTTGCCATTCTCTTCTTAACCACATCATTCGAAAAGGAAGAGTAGTGAGTCAAGTGAAAAGACCTCAACAACAAAGGGAGGTGGCACTGCTGTTGATTCTTTTCCTCTCTTCTTACATGAATGTTTAGCATCTATACTTAGGTATACACATCTGTGATTTCAAACTTCAGTTTTCTAAACTTTGGAAACTAAAAATATAGCAATGCATTCATGTTTTATACAATAGGGTATGTCATCTCTTCTCTTTGATATTACGGGAGAAATGAAAAGCTACACGCAATGTCTAGCTGTGCCTTAAATGGTACAGAGGAATGAGACTGTCACATGCCTACTGTGCACTCACAGCCTTACTGTAGCAAATGTTAGCAGTAAATAAAGGGAAAGTTATCAGCATTTTTACTCCTTTCACTCCAGCAACTCAGGCTTACAATGAGGATTATTAAAAAAATTGTTAATAAGTTTCAACTGGGTAATTTTTTGAAGCATAATATTCACAGTAGCTGGGAAACTGATATAATTTGCATTGTCATATAGAGAGGTGCTACATTTTTCTAACTCTTGTCCATTTGCATGGAGAGGGAGGCTGAATTTTAGTTACTTTATCTTAATTTAGCAAACGTTTCAAAGTCTGTTTCCATTCAGCTTTAAACATTTTGCTTCAGCTATACTATTATTTTCAAAATAGTAAAAAAAAAATTGCTGTTCTGACATTCAGTTACAAGTGCATATTCCCCAATAAATGGAAAGAATGTAATAATGGATATGCGTGGGTGTAATATGGAATTAACATTTTTTTGTTGTCCTGGTTTCAATGTATTATTGCAGAGACAGAGTGGATGCTGTTCTTGAAAATGAGGTCCATGCATCACTCTGTTTTACTGATTGTTCATGATTTTACTGTTAACAATATACTAACTCACCATAATGAGCTCTTTATCCCATCCCTTCCCATCCCTATTTCTTACTTTTGAATTCAGGTTGGTACATTTGTCAGTTAACTTTCTTTCTAAAGGAGGGGTCATCAACAATGGTCCTGGAGCACTACTGTAGCTGCAGGTTTTCATTCTAATCCTTTTTTTTATAATTAGTGACCACGTTTAGTTGCTGATTAACTTACCTAAGACTCAGGCCCCTTAATTATTTCCTTTTTCCTTAATTAGCAGCCAAACAATAATGAAATACAAAGCAAGCCAACACATGAGCAGCTAATCTGTGCCCACCGTATAATATCTCAAAATAAAGATAGGCAAAGGTCTCAATAATGTTGATCTGCTCAGGTCCACAAACATAGAAAAAAGAAAATCAACCATTTTGGAAATGTCTTCTGTGGCAGAATGAGAGAAGCAACAGGACATTGAATTAAATAATCTGTTTAAAAACAAAAGAACTGGCTTCTAATTAAGAAACTGGTTGGAGTTTGAGACTCTGACTTAGCTGATCATCTCTTGACTTACTTCACGTCTCATTTCTGTTTGGGTGCTTTTTAAGGAAAAAATTCAAAGGACTGAATCTTATAAAACAACTCAGTTATAATTAATTATTAGCAAAATCTTTTCACCAGTTAAGAAAAGGGTTAGAATAAAAACCTGTAGCCACAGTAATATTCCAGGACTGGAGTTGGAGAATCCTGTTTTCGAAAATGTCAAAAGTATGGGAGCATTTTGTTGTGACAAGTTGGGTTATGTATGACACTTTGCTGGTCAAGCTTATCCCTCCATTAATCATTCACATTTGATTCCCCATTTATAATGAAGTGATTTACATGTACAGCTGATTTAACTAGCCAAATTAACAGATAACAAGATATTTTTTTATTATCCATCAGTATCATTACTTTGTTGTTTATAAATTCATTGTCCATTTAGATCTTACAAATTCATCAACTCATGAGCCACAGCTGAGATTGATAAAATCTAAACATAAAATTATTAGCTCATCTGCCAAACAAATCAGATCCACTTAATACTGAAATAGACAAAAATTTACTTTCTGTTTTATTTGCTTTAAAGTTGTAAATGTGGTATTTTTCAAGTCAAAAATATTATTTTTAGTTTCACAGTCATGGGATACATTCAGTTGTCCTGGAAAATGTCTCCTTTAAGTGAAGCTTAAATTAAGCTTCATTTATTAATAATAACAAGGTGTCTTCCCCAGCAAATTATTACATTCAGTTTTGATTATATTATATATTAGGGCTGGGACAGTATGTGCCATCACCATGCAGTTTACAGAGTGAATAAGATTTCAGTGAAATATTAAATATAGAATTTGAAACAATAAATAAAGATAAAATGTAGTACAGACTGATACTAAGTGGGGTTGAAAGATATACCTTACCAATTCTAAAGTGTATTGAGATAAAATATCGCTTCTCTATTATTAAGACTTAGAAAATCCAAACATCATGAATGTAATTCAACTAAATAGTTGATTACAGTACATGTATATATTCTTACCTTATTAAACAGAACAATGAGAAACGTAGGTCTTTTAAACATCATTTGCATGTGACATGTACCAATAAATTATGTTTAGGTATGTACTAGAAGAAAAGAAGTAATAGGGCACTTCAGTCAGTATTGAGTGACACTGTCAAAAAGGCATGTCATTGATAATATGTACATAACAAACATGATTTATGAAGGCTTTTTCTCCAAGTGTACTTAACAAATTCTTTCATCAATCAACACTACCATTTTTTATTTACATTTACTGTTTTGGTTTTCATTTGAACTGTATTATAATCTTGCTTACTCTCTCATTTCTGTCCTTTGTAGAGCACATTTTAGTAGAATGGGTTGTACCAGTGGATAGTATATCAAAAGGATAAAGTTAAGTGTAAAAGTTAAGTGCTACTGATTAAAGACATGCACATTTAGAAAAAGATAAAAAGCCAATCTTTACTCTGAAATTGAAAGTTAGGTCTGAACTGTCAGATAGTAAGACTGACTAAAGTTAATGGGTGTATGTTACCTCAGGAAGTCTTTAATTCAGTGAAAAGGCTGACATCCAAAGGTATCTGACCTTGAAATATATATTTTTGTAATCAAATTTTTATTAGAATAAAGAAGAACAAGAAAACAAGGCTCCAAAAGAACAAGAGAAAATTTACAGTGGTATATACAACCCCCTTCACACCACCTTCCCTAGCCCAGGAAAATACTCCCAAGATGTACCATTTGTAAGAAGACGCTATATAGCATCTGACCCGACACAGATTGGACACGGGAGGCATGTGTAAAATAAATGAACTGTTTATTTTTCTTTGTCTGTGGGCTACGCCTTCCCCGTACCCACAGACACAACACAGTCCCAAGTACTAAGCACACAAGTACAAGCACAAGCACACCTCTCTGGCACCACCACTCCTCCCAGGCAACCTTGCCCTCCTCCACCCGAATCTGGCCGCTGAGTGGTGGTCGCTGGCTCCTTTTATAGTGTGATGGACAGGCTGCCCACACGGGCTCAGGAGTCCCAAACACAGCACCCCCTGGCAGTGCCTGCGGGACCCAAAGGGGCTGCACCCAACTCCAATTTCCATGGAGCCCTGTGGGAAACCAAGGCACTGCTCCAACCCAGGGGGGCAGCCATCTAGCGTCCAGGGGGAGGTTTTACACTGTCCAGGGCTGCTCCCCCTGAATATAGTGTGCAGGGGAGTCCTGGCTGGGCATGGACCCTGGCTGCCTGCCACACATTATAAAGGGAAGACAAAGTACGTTTGCTGCCACGATAAAGAGGCACCATTGGACTCTACTGAAATTGTTTCAGGTAATATTTTACTTTTGGCTACAAATGTTCATAGAGGATGAAAAGATAATGGGAGAATTCAACATTCTGGAGAAAAAAAGAGTGGAAAGTATCTGTTTTTTTATTCATAATTAGTTGTAGGAAGTTAGCAAGCTTCCTATTATTGATGTGATCAATGTAAAGATCAATCAATAAATTGAAATCTATATGAGAAAAGAGGTTGTTCATTGAATTCAGAATGTCTAAAGTCTACTTACACAAATAAATTTAAAACCGAATAAAGAAGTTTAATTCTACAAATTAAAAACAGAGATTTTTTGATGGTGTCATGTCTACAGTTTACAAATTTGAAAAGTGGCTTTTTATGTAAATTGCATTATTTAAATGTCAGCTAGTGTATTTTACAAATATTTGCATCTGTTTTGCAAAGTATTCTTCACTTTGTCTTAATTTGTGGTTTTGGAAACTTTCCTGCTCACGACAAACTAAATTTCAATGCATAATTAAAGCAGAGAGAGAAAAGATCAAATGTCTGTAAAATGGCTAAAAGTATATGCAGATGTTGTGTCAAAAGTGACTTCATCAAATCTTTAATGATCTTGCTTGCCCTCTACATCATATAGTCTGTTTTAACAGTTTGACAAGTGATACAATATTTAATGAAGAATAAAAACAATACAAGAGATCACATATACCTTCAGTAATTAGGCAGTTCACTGATAAAGAGTAACTGTATACTTTTTTTTTCTTTTGTCTATTCATTTTTCTGTTATTCAAATGAATGTGGTCAACTGAATTTTGCATTCATGGATAATAAAGTTAACCTTAATTGTGATCTTGGTTTTACCTTAAAAGTTTTAAGGTGTAAAGTGAACTCATTAAAATGTGACTTTTTTGTGTAAGGGTTTTCAACATCCATTTAACAAGAGGTTATTTTCATGAATCAATTAATCCTGTGTAAGCATGTCTAGTATATTGGAAATGAAATAGATGAGTGCAGGAGTTTTAAAACGACATCAGACAGGCCTAATTAATCTTTAGAAAAAACTGAATGTATGGATTTTAGCTAAATCCATTACTAAAGCAAATGATTAACTTGCTTGAATAACTAGTATAATTTGGGAACAATAATCATTACATATTGATATTTTATTTCTTTTAGATCACATATAACAACCCAATAATCTACATCACAGAAAATGGGTTTGCTGAAAAGGATCCTCCATCTTTAGAAGATGATCGGCGGTGTGATTTCTACAAGGGGACTTTACTTGAGATTCTGAAAGGTACACATTAAAAAGTCTTCTTTGAACTAGCTAATGAATAATGTACTACATTATAGAGAATGAAGGAGTTTCATTTTTCAGCTAAGCATTTTTGTCACCACAATAAATGTTGGACGTGATTACATACTATTTAGTGTTGCTGAGGCCTCACATGAGTCGCGACTTTGGGTGCTGACTTTCAAACCTATCTGGTATTTTCTGTAGATATTCAAGTTTCTGAAGAGATGCTGTAATGTGAAAGCATCAGCTTTCTTCCTGTTCATGTTTTTCTAAATGGTATGCATTATCATCCATATCCAAAACACCTTTGATGAACACACAATTGAAAGTAAGTGACAGATACCAATTAAGCAGAGTATCATTTTTGTTTGTGTGTAGTTTTGAAAAATTATAATAATTTGTTTTCTTACAGATTTTTTCTTTATATCCATTTTTTTAAAGAATTTAAAATTTTGATCTCAAGAGATTTTTCTCCACATTACACAATAGGTAGTCCATGGTGATATTCTAAAACTAGACCACTAAGATTTTTTCAGAAATTGTGCTATAATTAATTTCAAGTGTACTGTGTTCAAATTTTATTTATCCATTAGTTTCCTTAAACCTGCTTAATCAATTTCACGGTTGTGGAGAGCTGGAACCAATCCTCATAGCTCCCATCTTAAGACAGCAGAAAACAGTAGCATCCTCACACACTACAATCCATATTCAAGTCACCAGTCAAACTAATCCTTACGTGTTTGTGAAGAGAGAGGAAAATGGAGTAACCAGGGTAGAAACCAATGCAGACGTGTGGAAAATATGCAGACTCCACACAGTCAAAGTTTCCATTTTATGACTGAAATTTTAACCTTTCAGTAACAGGGTGGCCAGAAACTCAAGTATTGTGCCTCCAGATTATTATTTGGTTAAGGCATTGCTCTCAAATTAGTGAGAATCACACATTTTATTTAAATTTCCTGCAGTGATAAGCTTAATAAAGAAGGAAAATTCAATTGAAATACAAAAAAAAAAAAAAAAAATCCAGCTCCTGTCTATCAGATATCACAAATTAAAATACATGAGTGAGAGAGTGTGATCTGGCTAACCAGCCAGTTGTGAGGAGCAGCTTGCAGTGTCTCATGATTAACAAAGCCTACAAGCCAGGGTTAATGTGAAAATTCAAAACAGTTGAAAAAGCACAATAAAGTCACTCCAAAAAGGAAAAAGAATCTGGCATTGATCCCATAATTAATTTTTTTACAGCTTTAGCAAACAAAAAAATAAGGCAGATTTCAAACACGAAGGCAATATGCACCCAGTACTAGTCTACAATGGCAACACAATCAACCTCTCTATATGTCATGTCTATTCCAGTACAAAATTTATGAGTTCAAAATTCCTCAACAGCCAGACCATTCAATGTCACTTTAATGGCTCAGTTCATGAGGTTTCTTTCAAAAAGATGCATGAGGTTTATCACTCTAATGATATTGTAATGTCTCCTGCAGCTGCATGTCGAGCTATGGAGAGTTGGAGGCATGGCAGAGGTGAAGGCCATGGGAAAATATTTCTTCTTAAGTCATGAGGCACCTTTCTTGATACGTAATACAGTTGTGGGTTAACTTCAAGTGGATTGGTACCAAAAGGAGAAGAGAGCTTTAGACAAAGAGTAAAAAGGAGTGTGATAAGAAAAGCCAGCAGCAGGGCATAGCTCATAAATAGAGTTAGAAATACACAAAATGATGGCAAATATCATTTTTTTTTTTTTTTTGGAGGTCCCATCATGACCCAGACTATGGGTGGTGTCATGTTACAGTGCTAATTCTGGAAGGATCCACCATTATAAGCACTAACAAACATCTGATCACATATATATCTTAACTTTAATCCCAGTTGGTTTATTGGTTCATGTAGCATAGATATTCTTTGGATTAGGTTTTTATATCTTGGCTATACCATCTCCAAGCTATGATTAAGCCTTATATATTTTTCAATTGCAAAAATGAAATGTCAATTAATAAATTAAGTATGTGCACATTTTGAGATAAATATGGTAGTATGATAATTACATCTAATTCTTTCTAAATACCTATGCTTACATTTTTTCCCCATTATGTATATTCCCCATACTTGTTGTTACATGAGGGGAACCCCGCTCAAAAATTAAGTTTATGTCTTTTATATACTTGTTTCATATTAATAGACATACTAGGGTGTTCGTCCCCTGCTCACCTCACTCGCCAACCCCCCCTACCTCCTCTTTGCTTGATCAGCTGCTGGGTTGCTGCTGTTGCTGTGCTGTCTGATCTGCATCTCACGCAGCACTTTGAACATTTAAAAGCCTGTACAGCAGCTGTCCTACTCTTTGTCTTTTATTTCCAGCCCCAGGCGTGGTTAAATCTCTTGGCACAAAGTTTTGTCTCGCAAGTTGTTGATATTTTTTAGTTTATCATTTAAAAATGGAATAAGAATCTGAAAATCTAACAACATCACATTAAAGTTCTCTAAATTCTGAAAAGAATGGTGCCAAACATATATATGTAGTTTTTAAAAATAAGCCCGATTTAAAACGTGACATAAAATCGTTGTACAAAATCACTTTTAGGCTTAGGATTTTATATATAGAGAGTAGATTGTGTGGTGTTTTTATGTTCATCATTGGGCTTTCATTTGTAATTACACATAATTCTGTGTTTTTATTTTACATTTAATATGGTTGTGAATGTGTACTTTAACATGGAAGTGCACCAAAGTAAAACTGAACTGAACTGAACTGAATATGAAATTGTAACAGAATATTTTAGATTTCTTATTCGTAGACACGGTTAACTAAAAAGCAATATAAAATTAATTTTTGTAGTAAATATTTGTTAAATTGAATTAGGGTTAAGGCAAATATTTTAAATGGTTTTGCTTTTGTCATTTCAGCCATTCATGAAGATAAAGCTGATATCCGGGGTTATTTTGCTTGGTCCCTTCTGGATAATTTTGAATGGTCCTATGGGTACAGCATTCGATTTGGCCTGTATCATGTTGACTTCAAAAATCCCGAGTTACCACGAACGGTTTACAAGTCTGGAAAACAATATGCAAAGATTATTTCCCACAATGGATTTATTTATGCAAAGGAATAGTGACAAGGGTCATGCCTGCTTTTCAATAAGAAATCTGTTAAAGATTACTTTTCCTTCTCAATTGCCTGAAACACTTTCATGGTTGTGTCTATGTTTACATTTTGTAACTGAAGTCTGCTAAAAAATGAACATAGATTGTAGTATCCTTCAAGGTCATCAGATTATTGCATCAACAGCAATAATTTACTTTATTTTACTGTATGTCTTTACTTCATATATTTATATGTATGCTGAAAGGTGATATAAATACCCATATATACAGTATGTGTGTGCGTGCGTGCGTGTGTGTGTGTGTGTGTGTGTGTGAGAGATATATATAAACATTTACAACTTTGGGGGGTAAATAAAGGTATTAAAGGTGTGTTGGTAACAATTACTGTTCATTGTTTTGTAAACAAAAAATAAAATCGTAATGAAAATGTAGTGCTTT
Source organism: Erpetoichthys calabaricus (assembly GCF_900747795.2). Taxonomy (NCBI): domain Eukaryota; kingdom Metazoa; phylum Chordata; class Cladistia; order Polypteriformes; family Polypteridae; genus Erpetoichthys; species Erpetoichthys calabaricus. The sequence continues at coordinate 89,793,807 of NC_041398.2, read as the reverse complement.
ATGATAAACTGCAAATTAAAACAATTTAGTGATCATATACCTTTAAGAAAAATATTGTAGCAGTTTTTTAAAAAGTTGAGAATAATCAGAGTTTCAAAGTTGTAGCTAAATGTACTGTACCATGACAGGGAGTTGCAATAACAAACAGTGGTCTGCAGAGTTATTGAGTCCCCACCACACAAACCCACCATTTACAATTATAAAAACTGAACTATATTTATAAAATGTATTATTAATTATAAAAACTGAAGTGAGAAATTTGCATTTAGATAGATAGATAGTGGAGCAGGACAGTGACAGCAGTCTGTCGCTGAAGCTGCTCCTCTGTCTGGAGATGACACTGTTTAGTGGATGCAGTGGATTCTCCATAATTGATAGGAGCCTGTTCAGCGCCCTTCGCTCTGCCACAGATGTCAAGCTGTACAGCTCCATGCCAACAATACAGCCTGCCTTCCTCACCAGTTTGTCCAGGGGTGAGGCGTCCTTCTTCTTAATGCTGCCTCCCTAGCACATCACCGCGTAAAAGAGGGCGCTTGCCACAACTGTCTGATAGAACATCTGCAGCATCTTATTGTAGATGTTGAAGGACGCCAGCCTTCTAAGGAAGTATAGTCGGCTCTGTCCTTTCTTACACAGAGTTTCAGTATTGGCAGTCCAGTCCAGTTTATCATCCAGCTGCACTCCCAGATATTTATAGGTCTGCACCCTCTGCACACAGTCACCTCTGATGATCACGGGGTCCATGAGGGGTCTGGGCCTCCTAAAATCCACCACCAGCTCCTTGGTTTTGCTGGTGTTCAGGTGTAGGTGGTTTGAGTCGCACCATTTAACAAAGTCCTTGATTAGGTCCCTATACTCCTCATCCTGCCCACTCCTGATGCAGCCCACGATAGCAGTGTCATCAGCGAACTTTTGCACGTGGCAAGACTCCAAGTTGTATTGGAAGTCCGATGTATATAGGCTGAACAGGACCGGAGAAAGTACAGTCCCCTGTGGCGCTCCTGTGTTGCTGAACACAATGTCAGACGTGCAGTTCCCATCCCACACTTCCTTCATGCTGTTATTCTGCAACGTCTGCTCCAGCTTTCTCCTGTACTGCTCCTTCACCGCCCTGAGCTGGACTCTGAGTTCCTTCTGCATGCGCTTGAGCTCATGCTGATCACCGCCTTTAAAAGCCCTTTTCTTCTGGTTCAAAAGGCCCTTGATGTCACTTGTAATCCATGGCTTGTTGTTAGCATAGCAGCATACAGTTCTTACTGGAACTACAATGTCCATACAGAAGTTGATGTAGTCAGTAGTGCAGTCAACAACCTCCTCAATGTTCTCACTATGTGATCCCTGCAGGATATCCCAGTCTGTAGTTCCAAAGCATTCTCTCAGAGCCTTCTCTGCCTCAGGGGACCACTTCCTGAATGAGCGTGTGGTTGTAGGTAGGACCCTCACTCTTGGTTTGTAGTGAGGCGGAAGCAGAACCAGGTTATGATCTGCTTTCTCAAGCGCAGGCAGCGGGGTGGCGCTGTTTGCGTCTTTAACGTTTGCATAAAGTAAATCAATAGTCTTATTTCTCCGGGTGTTACAGTCCACATACTGGGAGAAGGCAGGTAATGTTTTGTCCAGCGTCGCATGGTTAAAGTCTCCAGCGATTAGCACAAGCGCCTCAGGGTGCTGTGTTTGTAACTTAGCAACAGTAGAATGGATGATGTTACTCGCTGTCTCCAGGTCCGCCCAAGGAGGGATGTAAACAATAACAACAATGACGTGTCCAAACTCTCTGGGCAAGTAATAGGGATGCAAACTTACGGCCAACAGTTCGATGTCCCTGCAGCAAGTGGAGACTTTGACGCTAACATGTCCAGAGTTACACCACCGTGTATTAACATAGAGAGCGAGTCCTCCTCCTTTGTGCTTCCAGCAGGTACTTGCATCTCTGTCCGCTCTAACTGTGCTAAACCCGGGTAGCTCCACGTTAGCATCTGGGATGGTGGTAGTTAGCCACGTTTCGCAAAAGCACGACATACTGCATTCTCTGTATGTTCTGACGTTTTTCACCAGTGCAGCCAGTTCGTCAATCTTATTTGATACTGAGTTCATATTTCCTATGATCACAGAAGGCACCGAAGGCTTAAAACGGCACTTTCTCGCAAGCCGCTTCATTTTTAGCTTAGTGCCGGCTCTGCTGCCACGATACCGCCTTCTTACCTCGTCGGGTAAATAGGGAACCACACCGGCACTGGCATTTGTTCTCAGCGCTCGAATTTGAGTACTTGAATAGACGAGTCTCGGTGTGTAAAAATCCATGCCCACGTTGTAAAAGTAAGTGTGTCCAGGGAATGAATCCACATAAAATAAAGTGATAGGAGTGATCAATAAAAAAGAGAAAAAGAAAAGTAGAAAAATAAAGTCGTACACGAGCTGCTGAAAAAACTGACACTCTCGGCGGCGCCTGAGTCATGAAAAAATTTGTATAAATTTTGTATAACATTTGTATAAATCATGAAGAATCTATGTTTGATCAGGGGAAAATATGAGTTTTTGAGTAAAGGTTACAAAATCTCTTTTAAGAGCCAATCTTAGAGAGTTAATGTTAAATTCACACTATTGCCTGAACTACCCTATGAAGCAAACTAAAAGCTGCAGAACTTTGGTAATTTGGGACAAACGCAGCTACATCTGCATTTGGTCAGATGTGATTAATTCTTTCCATGATGTACTAATCACAAATCACTGAAATTAAAGTATCCAGTTTCTGTAAAACAGCATACATTTTGATAGTCATGTAAAATTTAACAACTTTTGAGTTTGGAAATTAAATAAACTTCTAGTGGAGATCTAATATGGTGGTTAAAAAAAGAGCTGTTAAGAAAAATAAAGAAAATTAATTTTGATCTGCTTGGTCTTACACATAAATAATCTGAAATGCATTAAATGTAAAGTAAATAAGTCTATTGTGTGGCAACAAACTTTTGGTGTGACTGTGAAAAATACTTCAAAATTGCAATGCCTATTTTTGTATTCAGATTTTAAATGTTTCAAAATGGTCATCATTAGCTTTAGTTTTCAGCCTGTAGGCATGTCCTTTTCTGGAATGTCAACTCCGATGTTTCCCATCTTGAAACGTCCTTTTCATACTCGGGTGGGTTCCATTCTCTTTAATACCATTCAATGACATTTCCCAGGCTTCCACATGACTTATTTCCCTGTACTGTAGTCTTTTTTTCAATGATGGCTCCTTGCAGCTTGGCACAGCTAAGTACATGTCCTAGGTATTTAGTCTGTTTAATTTGACACGTTGTGATTAATGTCATTTCCTTTCCCATTCTTCTCAGTATTCTCTCATTACTCTTACTCCTTCTGTCCATCTTATTCTCTCCATTCTCACGTACTTCCAAAAATGTAATATTCTGCATTCCTTAGTTTCCAAGTCTTTGCTCCATTAATTGACTCACTCCAGACTGGTGCTTTAACTATTTGCATTTTCGGTTCCTTATTCAGTCCACTGTTGAGGGTTGACTTTTCTGTTGTTGAATGTGTCTCCGGCCATTGCAATTCTTACTTTAACTTCTTTCTTACAGTAGCCATCTTTTTTAATTATGTTCACAAGATATTTAAACTGACACACTTGTTCCAGTAACTTTCCATTAACACTTGTGTGCAATCCTTCATTTACAGTATACAGTAATCCCTCACTTATCGCGGGAGATAGGTTCCAAGGCCGACCGCGATAACTGAATTTCCGCGAAGTAGGGACATCATATTTATTTAATTATTTAACGTGTATTTGGACGTTTTTAAACCCTCCCTGTATTGTTTACAACCCACCATTTACTCTATTAAAAACAGGGACAACTGCTAAGCAATATGAAATCAGTAGATAAGTTTACACTTACTGTATAGCGAAGTACACGTAGCAGCTTGTAGGCGGTCATGACGTCGTCGACCTTGTTGCAAAGATTCCTAAAGCAGATTCCATCCAGACTACTGCCTTATCACATCCACTTGCAACTCGTTTTGCACCCTGGTTAAAGGACACTGCGGCCGTAGATCTTATATGCTTTTCCTCCTTTTTAAATAAAAAGAATCGATGTCCTGCAGCGGTGTAGCTGTTCCCTTCCTTCAACATATCCAAAACTTTTACCTTTTCTGCAATCATTTGCATCTTCTGTTGGTGCTTGGACACGGCCCCTGAAGCATTAGCACGTTAATGATGAATGAGTGAGATGAGACTTCCTGGTTAATGCAACACTCCGTCACTGAGCCAATCAGCAGCACACAGGAACTTAACTGCGTGCTCTGATTGGGTAGCTTCTCAGCCATCCGCCAATAGCATCTCTTGTATGAAATCAACTGGGCAAACCAACTGAGGAAGCAAGTAAAAAGACCCATTGTCCACAGAAACCCGCGAAGCAGCGAAAAATCCGCGTTATGAATTTAGATATGCTTACATATAAAATCCGCGAAGTCGTGAATCCGCGAAAAGTGAACCGCGAAGTAGCGAGGGACTACTGTATTCTTTCCTATCTTCACTACTTATATTTTATATCTGAAGAACAGACCTGAACCATACTTAACAAAATAAGACCATAGCAAGATTAGTGAAATATAAAACCATACATCTACAGTAATATAAAGTAGCACTAATCTCACAACAAGCTGATACTTAGTGTGCTACTGCTTGCCTCTGGTCAAACCTTCGGTTATTCATCTTTGATGAGCTATTCAATCTACAAGAAGGTCTTTACTGTGATAGATTGGGATTCTTTATGGAAGCTGTCTGCACCCCTTAATATACACTGGAAACCAACTGTACTGGAAACGGTGCTTTAAACAAACATCATAAAAACAAGAACACATGATACAAACAAACAGGTGCAAAACTTCAAACCTCCCTGCCTGAATATTTGCTCCTTTCATCTGACTTCTCATTACATCCATAATGGCTAACACTGTGCAACACCCAAGAACCTCAATTCATCTGTTAAGTGAGATTGTTTGTCCACTTGCCTATTATTTCAGTATCAAAAAACAATCCCTTTTCCCATCTTTGCTACCAACTCTACACTCAATAAGTCTCTGTTCATGAGGTAGAGTTAAACTCCGTTCCTGGGTCACTTCCTTGGAATGGCCTTCCACTGGTTCCAAGACACCAAGCTTGATCCCAGTATTATTTTTTTTTTTCTTCACCCAGGGCTTGGAATTTTGTTCCCTCTAGCTGCCAAGAGATGTTGCCACCACCATCTTTGTACTTTATACACCTACAGTATATACCCCTTAACTATCGTTAGGTCTTTAGCCCCATTCAGATTTTCTCGTTCTCAGATTCCTCCTGGTGTCCCCTTCTGGGGCAAACAACACACATACTAGACATAATTTCCCTAACAGTTCTTGTGTGACTCTCTAGCCTGCATTTTGATGGTGTCATTGCTCATGGCAAGCTCTTGCCTTCTAGACACCTGTGGAATAATAAAAATTTAAAATCAATATATTAAATAATAGTTGAACAAAGAATCTTGGACTGAGGACCTTTTGACCTAGTCCAAGGGAGGGGGAGAAGATTTCGTGACTACACCTTAGTGCAATGAAATTTTTTACTTAGATAAACAAGTCTAAAATGCCTTGTCTGTGTGCATTTGGGTGGATGGAAAATATATTACAGTAATCCCTCACTACTTCGCGGTTCACTTTTCGCAGATTCACGACTTCGCAGATTTTATATGTAAGCATATCTAAATATATAACACGGATTTTTCGCTGCTTCGTGGGTTTCTGCAGACAATGGGTCTTTTTACTTCTGGTACTTGCTTCCTCAGTTGGTTTGCCCAGTTGATTTCATACAAGAGATGCTATTGGCGGATGGCTGAGAAGCTACCCAATCAGAGCACGCAGTTAAGTTCCTGTGTGCTGCTGATTGGCTCAGCGACGGAGTGCTGCATTAACCAGGAAGTCTCATCTCACTCATTCAGCATTAATGTGCTCCTGCTTCAGGGGCCGTGTCCAAGCGCCAACAGAAGATGCAAATGATTGCAGAAAAGGTAAAAGTTTTGGATATGTTGAAGGAAGGGAACAGCTACACCGCTGCAGGACACCATTACAGCATCAATGAGTCCACGATTCTTTTTATTTAAAAAGGAGTAAAAGCATATAAGATCTACGGCCGCAGTGTCCTTTAACCAGGGCGCAAAACGAGTTGCAAGTGGATGTGATAAGGCAGTAATCTGGATGGAATCTGCTTTAGGAATCTTTGCAACAAGGTCGATGACGTCATGACCGCCTACAAGCTGCTCTTCGACCGGAAAAAGAAGCAGCGGCAGCAACTGCCGATCACAATGTTTTTGCAGCCTCGCTAAAAAGAGCCAGTTCCTACTACTACTACTACTACTACGGATGCACCTTCGGAAACCGTGGAGGAGGTGCCCCAGGAAATGGCACCGCCGTCTGAAGAGGCGTTAAATACAGTCATTAGCTGCGCAGTAAAAGTCATCATCACCTTCATCGTCATCATTTTTACTGCGCAGCATATTCATCACCATCATCACGTCATATATAGCTACGTGTACTTCGCTATACAGCAAGTGTAAACTTATCTACCGATTTCATATTGCTTAGCAGTTGTCCCTGTTATTAATAGAGTAAAGGGTGGGTTGTAAACAATACAGGGAGGGTTTAAAAACGTCCACATACACGTTAAATAATTAAATAAATATGGTGTCCCTACTTCGCGGAAATTCAGTTATCGCGGTCGGCCTTGGAACCTATCTCCCGCGATAAGTGAGGGATTACTGTATTATGCAAACCAGCTGATAAGACTTACATATAAAAATTAAATGTGTATGCAAAGCTGAAAGAACAAACTTGCAACATTTCTGTCAAACTGCTGACTTTTTAGGCTGTACTCAGGGAAACTGTTAATCTTGAAAAACATCTAGGATTGTAAAATCATCAGGAACAGGCTTTTTCACTTCTTCTTTAGTTGTTTTGAACAAATGTGTTGTAATATTACTAAATGCCCCCAAAGAATTCTGTAACCTTCTCTCATGACAAGCTGTCTCTGTAAGATGTAAGTCTCTGTTATAAAAAGGAAGCTCACCCCCCCAAGAGGGGGCTATTGCTGGTAACTGTCAGTGACACAAGCTGACAGGGGCTGCAGTGGTCTCTCTCTGCTCACCAAGAATAAAGAAATTGCTTTTTTTACTTTATATTTGCTGTCTGCCTGCTGTTTGCCTCGAACCTTCATCCACACACCCTCTTCACATTAATGTTTTCTCTGACCCTGCTCCTACTGCCACTTTTGGAGTGACTTCAGGCATCACTTCCATGGATATAAATGGTGTGTAGAAGCCTTGGGGCAATGTACCTAGAGATCTGTCTGGCAGTGCAATGTGCTCCCACTTTTCACAGCCACAACTAACACTTAATTTAAAAGACTTACCCACAGTTAACCTGTCCTTTTCAATATCCAGCAAGGGACTATAAATGACAGGAAAAAATTCCCTGATTTCCTCTAATGCAGTGTTTCTTAAACTTTTTTTTTTTGCAACCCAATCTTGCCCTCCTTATTGTCTTCGAGGTCCAATTCATGATGAGTGATCTGAGGTGGGATCCCCCTTGGAGAATCACCAACGACAGTGATTGCTTTAACAGACCATTGCTAACAATCGCGATGTACTTTGCAAGCAGTACACAACCTTTTCCCATTGAATACAACATAAAGTAATTCTACTGGGATAAAAAATAACCATCAGGGTCCATAACTTTGTTAGTGTGTCTAGAACCCCATCTTGGTATGGTAACATATTAAAGTGTCCTGTGAGTGTTACATTGAGCCACAATTCCTCTTAATCTTATACTATAACTATAAATAATCACAGATGCAGGTATCTCCAGTTTGTTGGGTTTTTTTACGGTAATAGGTCAAACATTTTATTTCAAGATTTCCACTTCCCTGCGCAGCTGATTCCACAGTCCCTCTGTGAGGACTCTGCAATGCATAATAGCACAGGAAAATTATGATAATTCCAGCCAATTTCAAAAGTCATTTGTGATGACATTTTCATTAGGTTGGTACCCGAACTCGTTTCCTTACCTGAAAAATATATAGGAACATGTGTCACAACCCACCAGCAACAAATTATATTCCAAATGTGGTCATGCATTCTATTCCTTCAATAATGGCAATGCTTGGCCAATGTAGACTAGCCAATGAAGATATGTATCATCAGATATTAGATAGAACTGGCATACCCAGAAAAAAACCCACTGACACAGGGATATTGTGATCTACAACTGGATCAGCAGGACAAGGGAGAATGGAAAGTGACATGAACAGCCTTGTCAGCAATTCTAACAAGATAATGAAAAGTCCTTAGCCTGAGATCAGCGGGCCTTCTGTAACTTTTGTGTATGGGTCATTCTAGAGTTTGGGAAGCCTCAACCTCCTTTAGTATTTGTATATATCTTGCATATCTTAAGAAAGCTTCCATCCAATGATTTTAGTGTAGACTTTGAACTACATGAATGTAAAGTAGGATGAAGCTGTGCTTTTTATGATTTTCTGGATCAAATAGAATATTTTAAAATGAACTCTAATCATAACTGAAAGCCAGTGTAATCTTGGGGGGCATTTTACAAACTCTGAACAGGAAAAGCATGTGAAGGAGAGGGGTGGGTAAGGAGGTAACACAGTTGTTAACATCTCTACCCTTCTTGAATCTAAAGCAGAGGAAGCTGCCACTGACACACTCTCATGCCACTTCTGCCAGACTCCCAAAAGTCCAGTCTTTTCTGTTACAGCCACTACTACTTAAAGAACCGCACCACCAGAAGCCAGCGTTTCTTTGTGGACCAGCTTTAACAAAGGACTCTTGTGAGATGGAGCTTTTCTTTTCACTATCTAAGAAGCCAATGATCCTCTGGACTTTTGTTCAATTTGCTGTGTGCTGTAGATGGGGGTTACTTTACAAGTCCCCAACTCTTTTTCTATGCCCTTCTTTTTATTGCAATGTCCACAATTTTAGAATTAGTGCTTAACAAACTGTCTCTTGGCATGTCAATGGCATCTTAGCACAGTCACTTACTTTACAATAGCGATTTAGTCCAATTCAGAGGTTTTGTTTGTCCCTTGCACACCCAGGATGTTCGACTTTGCCTTTGCCAAACTGAACAGACTGCAATTTATTGTAACATTCTGCACTACTATAACTGCACCTGATCTTCAATGGTATTCAACTACGATCATGCATCTATAGAAGTAACAAACAGAACAAAGATAAAGAGTTGGGGGAACTCCTTGGCGAAACCCCTTAATAGCAAAAAACGAAAAGAATATAAGGAGATGAACTCAAGTTAAATGTGGCCACAGTCAGATACTGTCAGTAATTGACAAGGTAGCGCTCTGAGCAGGACGTCCATCTCCCTCAGTTGAGGGTCCAAAAATGAATGGCCTTTGTTTGGGCGACATCCCTTGAATGGGCTGAGCTTCATGGGATGTGAAGGAAGTAAAGCCAATCTTCAGCACTATCAAGGGAAAGGGAAACTAGTTTGCAACACACCTCCTTTTGGTGTGGCGTGGTTCTGCTTACTTTGTCAGAGCCCTGAAGGTGCCCCATAGCACTTGTGTTTCACACATTGTATGAACAAACAATTCAAATCATTTATTGAACACACTAAATTCCGATTTGAAATTTGCTTACCACACCAACACTGGTGCTGAAATCTTTATATTGTTCATACAACAGATATTCCCCTCTACAAACAATGACCTGCAGACACAGTGAGCCAGCAGGACTGGAACTGGAAACCATTGATACATATAGACCACTGGTGTTAAATCTCTGTCTTTTGGGCCCCTGTGGTGACAAGATTTTATTCTAATCAGTTTCCTAATCATTGAGTCATTTTACCTTTAACTGACCTCATTATTTAATTAACTGGTCTTTTTTTTTTCTTTGTCTACATTTAAAAAAGAGCAAGAGTGTGAGATTTACATTTATAAGAAATTTAAGAAATATTGATATTTTTATCATAGTTCATAACTCTTGTTAACTCTTTTTAAAATTTTTTTTATTAATTCGCTTTTTTCTGTGGATGGGTATGGAAAGGGTATGGAAAGAAAAAAAGACATAGGTGTGCCATCCTGGTAGACAGATTGGGTTAAAGACCAGGTTTAGTCTCAACTAGGGGTGCATCAAATTTTGTTGATTTCCCTTTGTGCATTTGTATATTGTGTCATATCTTGTGTCCAACCCTCTTTGTAACCATTTTTTTAAACAAAAATACATATTTTTGTGTCTTTTTGTGTCGTCGTTTTTTTTTCTGAGTGTGGAGGGCTGTAGGGAAGCCTCCCCCCACTATCAACATTATTATTTTTTTTTCCAAGTAAAATTATTTTTCTTATTTGTTCTACTGATTCAAATCTTATATTCACCATTGCATATATTCACATTGACATATCAATTCAGTCAGAAACAGCCTAGCAAGAGAGTGTGCTTAAGTATGCATTCAGTGTCCTCCACAGATAATCCGTTTTGTTATCTGACTAATCACTAATGCTTATATTCTTGTCACTCACTATGACCAGGAAGCTAAATACAGCTTGGGAGATTTCTGGTCAATAAAGCAAATAAAAATGCATTGTTTGGAAATTGTTACTGCGGGAGGAAAGTAATCCCAAGAAATGAAATCAATTTTGTAACTATTCAGTTAAATGGCCTCTGTGGGCAAGCAAAATATCAAAAGAAAATGGTAACCACTCAAGTCAGAAGAAAGAGCAATTATAGGAGAACAAAGCATTAATAACATGTCTTTTATTGTTCCGTTAAGATTGCCTAATGTGAAAAAGGAAGACCAATCACAGTGGATACTGATACAACTGCAGTAGACTAAGCTTGGCAGATAAAAGACCATGAAGATGTTAGAAAAATGTAGCTTAATAAGCTGGTAAAGTGGAAAAACAGCTGGTCAGTGTGTTTAACTGCAGAGTGAATACTCATGGGCTATGTATGGGGGATGCTTTAATCCTTTGAAGTGACAGATTTCAGGTAAACTGCTGAAGCCTGAAACACTGGACAGGAGTGAAGTGTGTTCTGGGAAAGCTGGAAAGCAATGCAGGACCTTGAAATGTTTTGTACAGCCAGGGTGTTTGCAGCTTAGCGCAGCTTCTGATTTCCATTCTGATGTAACCCTGACTTGTGCTTTGAGAATGTGCCTGCTCTTCTGGCGGAAGTAAAAAAGGTGCTCAGTTTGGGTGAAAAGTGAGGACAGTGGCTGTCTTTCATTAGAGCTTTCTTCAGGAAGATTCTCAGTTCAGTTTTTAGTTTAGTTGTAATTCAGTTGGTGTTATGTTGCTTTTCTGACACTTTGAGGGAAGCTACGGACATTTAAATGGAGCTTACTATCTGCTTAGCTGCTGGACGCTTTCTAAGGAACTCTATCTCTGGCAAGAAATCTTTCTTTTGACTTTTTGATTAAGGACATATAATCTATAATCTAAGGAACTGCCTGGGAAATGTAATCTGGGACTAAATGAAGACAGCATGAATCCACCCAAGTTGTAAATTCTTTTACTGCTTATATTTGCTGCTATTGGTTATTATGTAAATAAATATAATTTATAAGTAGAAGCTTAAACTCAATGTTTGTGTCTGATTATTGATTACTAGTGTAACTGAGTGCTGATTGATCATTCCTTGTCTAGCTGTGGACTCTAAAGAGCACAAAAATCATTTGTGAAGTCCTCTATTGATGATAAACAGGGTTCAAGTAAAGGAATGAAAATAAAAGACAATTCCAGTCAGCGAGTAGTCTGCTATTAGAGGTCACCAGTGTTGAATATGCAGGGTACAGTAAGGACAGTAAGACAGGTAAGAAGTTACAGATAACGATTGCATAGCTAGTTCTGACATTTCTTCCTATTCCCATTAAGAACCTAAGAGGTTATATTGGTTCCTTTCATGTTAGGTGCACATAACAGGTGGTCTGATAACACAATAAAACAGACCACTTGTTATCTGTTAAATAAGCATGTCTAGGTAAATAATGATAAATAAGTGAACTTTTCTGGCTTGTTGTAAGCAGAGCTTGGGGAGTAGGGATGGGGCTACCTCTGCTTCATGTAGGAAAGCCAGGTAGACATACGAGAGTGTGGTCAACTGAGACATACAGTATGGATGTTGAGTGAAGTACTGTATAAATAGGTTATCTCTAGTAAAATCAAAATAGCAGGAAACAGCTATAAAATGAGTCTGTGTTAAAAGGATGATCTGTCAATAAACCAAGTGAAAAAATACAAAATGCTTTCACTTATTTAGCTAGTAGTGAGGTAGAGAGTAGGATTTCAAGGACCTTCAAATTTTTACTTAATGTTATTTTAGAAAAATTATGTGAATAGAAATGGCGATCTTGTTGGGCTAAATAACCCATTCTCATCACAACTGGTCTAACATTTTAATTATTAACAAGAACTATTTACATCAAAAAAGAAAGAATTAATAAAGATTTAAATTATATTGGGTTGGGCGGCTGGGAAGAGCCACCGCTAGAATGATATACTCTAATACATCTATCCAGCCAACAGAGCTGATATCTATCCTGGCATCACTGGCTAAAAATCAGGAATAAATATGGATGTTAGTCACAGGGTACACTTATAAACATATTCACTCACTCATGTCTATGCAATTAATAATAGCCATTTAACATGCACTTTGTTAGGATAAGAAAGAAAAAACATTCAGACATAGGAAGACAGTGGAAATGCCATCTAGACCAGTGGTTCTCAGGTCCTGTTTATGCAAGGCCCACATTAACAATTCAAACATTTTTGCGGCCCACACGTTAGCCTTCGCTGGCATATAATTTATTGCTCATGCGTTTAGTAATTGGGGGTAAATATTACTAATATACAGTATTATGTAATTTTTTCTTTACATGTTTAGTTGCTCATTGCTTGCTACACAAATACAATAATAAATAGAGAGACAACGATAATCATTATCTGGTTTATTTTATTTTCATTTACGTTAGTAAAGTTGTCAAAGATGATGCTGTTTGGGCTTACATACTGTAGCATGTCAATTCTGGATGAAATTTTTGATAAACACACTCGAAGATCATCCTCCACGTTCATTCTTGACCGATATTTTGTTGTCATGGCAGTCAATGCAGAAAATGAAACCTTGCACAAATAAGTTGTTGAGAAAGGTATAAGAACTTTCATCGCTAGTGCTGACAACAACGGATATTCAAGCGAAACTATGCACCAAAAGAAAGAGATATCCATAGCAGGATCGTCAAATTTGGTTTGTAATGTGCGATCACTAGACAGCTCCGCTAATTCATCTTGTGCACGACTGGTTAATTCAGAACTAAAGTACTAAAATAACTAAATTAAACAAAGCATCTCTAAGCCCTAAAATCCTGCAGCTTGCATCCGTACGTACGGTCTGCCGCTAACAATACGTAAAAAATGCGGATTATTTTCTTGTTTCCTCTGACTTTTTGTCTAATTTTGGTTCTGATTTAAGACTTTTGCACGGCCCACCATATTCCCTGTCGCGGCCCACATTTGGTCGGCAGCCCACTGGTTGAGAACCACTGATCTAGACAGAAGCCTCTGTCTAACATATTAGAGCAGACAAAAAGCAAAGCGCTAACAGACAGTGTTAGGCCAGCTACCTGAAATGATAGTGATTGTTCCAGAAGGAAACAGTCCTCTGGAAATGCCTTTGCAGAGACCAAGCACTATGCAATGCAGGTGATGCAGTAGAATGCTGCAACTGCTAAAATGGTCTGTCTGTCCAGCAATAGGAAGGAGTAATAAGGGCTGCTTGTGGAGGGGCCCCCGGACAGTGTGAAGAATTTGGGAAGCCAGCATGCTTGAGGAAATGTTAATGAGAATCCGTGAGGCTGGAGGGCAGCCATATTTCTTGAGTTGGCTGGCAAACTTGAGCGGCCATCCTTGGTTGGTAATCACAATCAATTTCGGAATTTATATCCTTAATGATATCTCAAGGAGTGTACTGTAGTTTTTTTCTTCTCTTTAAAAATAAATAAACTAAATAAAATAAAAAAGACAAAGCTTGCATTACAAGCCTTTCATCAGGCAAGTTTCTATTTTTTGTGGGACACAAAAGAAGAGCTGTTTCAGTGAATTTGTGTTTCTGAGACAGACACTATGTAATCATTAAAGGCATGTATAAAGTGAGTTAGGTTAGCTAGAAACTGAAAGTAAGTTTTTAGATGGGACACTGTTGACTGGTATTATTGCTGTTCTCTTTCCGTTGTTAACTGGCCTTGTGTTTTGTTAGCTTTTTTTCTGATGCATCTGAAGTTGACTGCTTATTTGCAGCAGATTGTTTGTACAGGTCTGTGGTAACAAGGAGATTCTGCGTGTTTAAAAAGTATACACTGTGTCACGCTCTTGTGCATTGGAGGCAGCTTCAGAGCTCTAGTGATGGTATTAACCTGTCAAAGCAGGGGGTGGTGTTTATTGTTTATTGCCTTCTCTTTTTCCTCCCTCCACATAATGGAAGACTGATAGCCATTCCACCACTGACATCACTTTCTGTTGCCTGCCCTCCTGGACCCAGCCCTTCCTGCCTGGATCATTTAAAAACACAGACATTGCCATCTTGAATCAGTTCTATTTTGAACTTGCATCAGATAAGATGTCCTTTCTGTGTTGCTGAAAACTATTTTGTTATTTTTTGCAGTTATACAGAGTCATGAGGCGATGACCCCAACTCTTTATCGTTGTTTATGCTTTCATTATAAATGATATTTGTCATTAAACCTGATCAATAAATCAAAAGTTTAATGTGTCATAATATACCAATAGCATTTCAACATTGAATGTGTTCAAGGCCAAAAAAGTAGCTTTTCTGGATATCTAATACTGTACATAAAAAGTGACAATTTTCCATTATATGTATGGAAGCAGTCTACGTCTATTTGTAAATAAAATTCACACCTTTAAGAACTTATTTTTTATTACTTTTTCTAAATATCTTTATAACAATAATAAGAAGGCCCTCATACTGTTTGCCCCTTTACCCGTGCCCTTCAAGGGATATCCAGGCTAGAAGGGGCAGGAAAAGCCCAACCACTGAGGAGAGCTGGAGGAGTCATAAGCAACAAGAAACCAATTGCAATAGAGGACATCACAACGAATCAGCCACACATCTTCAGGTGCATGATTGTGAATTTCACAGGAGGGGTACAATATGGGGTGAGTCTTGACTTTCGCTGGTGTTTGGGCGCATATCTGTTGGTACGGAGACACTCCCCATTGCTGCTAACAACAGGTACGTTTGCATCGGTGCACTATGGTTAACCAATTGCCTGTACAGAGTGGAAGAACAAAGGCGCCAGTTCATTATAGAGCACATTTTGTGTGCTGTCTTATGTCTCTCTCTTTTCAGTGTTCTTTACAATATGCATGTATGCCAGTTATTTTATAGCTGGAGCTCAAATACGTTAAATGTTCTGTTAGAATTTCTCAGAGTTAGTAAGACTTGAATGTTTGGTTTTAAGGTTTCTTAGTTATACTTGACAGATAGCCAAGTCATTTTTTGACTTTTGTTGAGGATCAGATTTTTAATACATGAACATATTTCTTGATGTGGATTTCCATTGGAATTGGTTAGACAACATATTCTTCAGTTTCTCTCATTTTGGCTACTATATTTGCATGCATTAGGATGATTTTGTTTGTTATTATGCAGCTCTAAATCACCAGATTTGATGCAGCATTGCCTTTCTGATGGTCCTATAATCTATACTTGCCAAAAGGATCTTTTCTTAATACAATGATGATGTAATTCCATTTTCCACACCAGCAGGCCATGTGTTTAGTGGTCCTTATATAAATCATAATTACCCTCCATAAGCACTCTCATAAATTCTTATAAGACTTTGAGTAAACACTGCTTTTATCATTTAAAGACTGAACATCTTTACAAATTCTGTCTTATGCTTCTCACGCTATCTATGTTATGTTTCATGAATAATAATACAAGGTTACTTGTTTCATTTTGTTTCATTGAAACCCATTTTGGATATTTCATATTAAAGCAACATTTATTTTATTTTTTTTGTTATGTGAATCACATTTTATAAGCATTTTATTCTTCTGGTAATCTGACAGATGATAAGCAATACTGTAAATTGTGTGGACGATCACATCTTATCCAGAATAAAATGTCAAACTGAGTCAAACATACATAACATATTTTTTTAGTAAAAACCACAAATGGTAACCCTTCCTGTACCAATTGTTCCACAAATACAAATTTATTATGCGGGGAGGTGGCACACCTGCTTACTTCTAAAAGGAAGAAATAACAAGAACTTTATAGCAATATATTTTTTAAGCCTTTTTTAAAATATTAATTAATGACCAGAAATCAATTTTTGTAAACAGCTGAACAACAACGGTGATGGTCTCCAATATTTCAGTGGTGTATCTGTATATGTAGCATTTTTTAGGGTATAGGGAGACCTAACTGGTGTGATCTTCAATAGCTTTAAGAAAAATCCTGACTGACAAATTTTGTCAGCCAGCAATGTAACCAATAAGGTGGAAAGGCTATGGTGAGAGCTGCAGTGGACATAATGACCCCAGAAAAAAAATGTTATGAAATCATCCAGCACTAAAATACTTTAGAATTGTCATAGAAGGTTTGAACTTAAGAAAAAATGTAGCAGAGCTGAGCATAAATAGAGAACAACTAAATTAACAGGCCACTATGAAATATTGTAAATGAATATAACAAAGCAGTACTTCTTGAGAGGCAGTCCTAATTTCCTAAAATTATAAATGATAATGCTGGAAATCCAAGAGTTGTATTCTCAGCTATTGATTATCTTTTAAATCCTGCTCAATCAATGGAACACCTCCTGAAAATGTTAAGAAAAATTTGTAATGCTTTTGCAGCATTTTTTAAACACAAAATAAATGACATTAGATGTACAATAATACATCTCTTCAAAGTTAATCCTGCTGAACCTCAACATGCTCGTAGTAAATTAAATTACTTCACTCACATAAATCATCTGTTTTAGAATAATTTCTAACCTAAAACTAATACCATCCACTCATGTTCATTTTTTTTAAAGAAGTCTTGTGCTATTTGACTTAGTTAACTCATCATTAGATATGGGGGTCTTTCCAGATCCTCTAAGGGCAGCAGTAATTAAACCTTTGCTCAAGAAAAATAGTTTAGACTCCTCTATCCTTGACAGCATTAGAACAATTAAATTTTTTTCAGCAGTTAAATGAGTACTTGAAAAATATTGTATTATTGATAGGTTTCAGTCAGGCTTTAGAACAAATAATAGTGCAGAAATGGCACTGCTTCAGGTAGTAAATGGCTTGCAGATTAATGCGGACACAGGCCACATACTGTATCTGTTCATGTTCTGTTAGACTTGAGTGTAACATTTTACACCACAGACTACAGTGTTCTTATAAATTGCTTTAGTCAATGGTAGACCTCTGGGGAAGTATCTTACTCTGGTTTCAGTTTTATTTAACATGTTCTAAAATCCTTTCTTAGCTGTAGTGATTGCAATTCAGCTGTCCATAATATTATACATGTGGTGGGTTGGCACCCTGCCCTGGATTGGTTCTTGCCTTGTGCCCTGTGTTGGCTGGGATTGGCTCCAGCAGACCCCCGTGACCCTGTGTTCGGATTCAGCGGGTTGGAAAATGGATGGATGGATAATATTATACAAGCATCTATTCTGGGCCCACTGCCTTTTTCAATCTACATGCTCTCATTAGTCGAGATTATCTCAAAGCACAAGGTGAACTACCACAGCTATGCAGATGACACACAGCTTTACTTATCTATAACACCTGAAGACCCACATGCACTGGGCTATCTGAACCAATGTCTTGTATTTATAGAATTTATTATAAAAACAGAAAGCTAAGTGGTTGGCAGAAATGGAAATAATGCATGGTTTTAGAAATAAATGTGATCCCTTCGCATTAAAAGTGAAGGTGGAAGTAAAGAATTTAGGTGTAAGCATGTTCTCTGAACTAAATTTAAAATCGCACATTTATATTACTCTGACTGCCTTTTTCCATTGTTTAAGAAACATTGCAAAAGTTAGACCTTTAATAAAATTGCAAGATGAAGAGAATTAACCCTTAAACTGCCGCAACTGGCTATAGTCGGTTTCCAATGCAATTTGCCAGCACGCCGGAATCTGAGTATATTTGGCAATGTACATTCGCTGAACACCGCAACTGGCTATAGTTGGTCCCCAGTACAATTTGCCAGCACGCTGGAGCTGGTCAGTCAGTGCCGTACATTTGTTTAACAGCCAGCTCATGACCACTGCCGCCCCCTAGTAAATCAGCATCACTGTCCCTGGGATTCAGCCGCTACAGTAGACTAGCTTGCAAGTATCAGCGTTAGCCTCTGTGTGCTTACGTGCAGCCAGTTCAAGAGCAGTGGACTCAGTGATTTACTGAACTTCATCAATGGCGTCAGTTGCACCTTGTACAGATAATAATAGATTGTTGCAGTAGTTTTTGTTTATAGTTTTTACAGTTCATTGGCAGTGTGTAAAATGATCAGTGTTGCAGTAATTGTGATGCTCTTTGCATGAAAATAAATATGTTCCATTAAAATTTCACTTTTTCTTGGTGAATTGTGACGTTTCCTTAAAAAATGCAGCAGAAAAGTATTTGGTGTCTGTGGGTGCATCAACCCTGCAAGTATGTGGCCGTTTACGGGTTAATCTCCACTTTTGTTTTTTCGACTAGATTACTGTAATTCACTCCTAACTGGGCTACCAAGGAAAGGCATCAATTGTTTGCAATTAGTTCAGCATGCAGTGGCAAGAATCTTAAATGGAAAATGAAAATCTGAGCCCACCTTGCCAGTTTAACATCATTACACTGGTTGCCCATGTCCTTTAAAACAGGCTTTAAAATAGTCTAATGATATATAAAGCTTTAAAAAATTCTGTGCCTTAATATACATTGGAGTGCCTTTCCCTTTACATTCAAGTTGTAGCCAAAGATCTTCTAATAGCGGTCTGCTTATTTTTCCAAGAACCAAGAATAAAAGAATTGGTGAGGTGACATTTTGCTGTTTTGCACCAACAATCTGAAATACTTTACCAACAGAGATACACCAAAAAAAAAAAAAACTCCTAAAAACCCATTTTTTTAATATGGCTTTTTCGTACCTACTTTTAAGTTGTACTCCTAATAGACTAAACATGAATAGAATGATCATATTCTTCATTAATTTATAGTCATTACTAATCTCTACTTTTCCCTGTTTTTTTTTCCGGTTTTTCTGAACTGGCATTTTGGACCACCACTACCTGACCGAGGGACTGTACAGCCACCTGTGATGCTTGATTGAAGTCGGATGCCCGGCTGTCCCCAAGAAACACTCTATTGAATCCTCTAAAACAAAGTCTTGAAACAGCGAGGAGAAGCTTAACAACATTCATGTTAAGTAGAAGGTCCAAAGGCAGCTGGGTGGTCTTTTGGCCATGGAACCCCTGCAAAATTTGTTTTTTTCTACATTTTATCTGGAGGTTTTGTTTTTTTTTTCTGTCCCCCTGGTTATCTGGCCTTATCATTGTACACATCCTTAGAGACTTAGCACACGGTACTATATATAAGGACTATACCTTTTTAAAAATTATTTACTGTATCTACTAGTTGTCTTACCCATCTTCACCTGAAAAATTTCATAAGAGAAAGGGTCTTAGTCAAAGTGCCATTGGTTAATTAAATGAATCAGAAGTACTATGTAGCTAAGTACACTTCTATATATAATATTTATATTTTTTTACAAAGGGCTGATATTGTTGGCAGGCAATGCATTGTAGTGGTTAAGGCTTTGGAGTTCAAATCTCACTATTGACACTGTGTGACCATGGTTATGTCACTTCACCTGTCTGTTGTCAAATTGTAAAAAATAAAAGAAATGTATCTAATGTTTTCAGATGTTGTAAGTTTCCTTGTTTGAAGACGGCAATCAAGTAATAATATGATTAGGTCACTGGAGATAGTTACATTTGAACATGTTATATTCAATTGTGCATGACTAAAAGACTCCTGCATTAGATCAATGTTTGCATTTCCTTGTGACTGGGCTTTTATGAATGGTCATTGCAACGCAATTGTGCAGGAAATTGTATTCTTTTAAATTGAAAAAAAGTAATCTATAGGAATAATGTGAAATTTCAGAATATATTATTATGATTATTAGATGTGCACAATTTCTATATTTGTTTACATTGTTCATGCAAGCATTTCTTTAGGTGTTTTTGTCAGTTCTTTGTGGTCTCCCTTTAAAGTCTGCAGATGTAAATCTATAAGTAAAGAATTTCAGAGAATTTGGGGCATCCTCATTGAAAATAAGCAGACATTTGTGTAAATGTAAACCACTTTGGAGGGTGTGGATGGGGGTAAGATTGCCAATATTCTGTAAATTTACTGACGGTCAACAAAACATATGTAAAATTGAAACTTGTTTGTAATTCCGCAAATATATTTGACTGCCGTAACAAAATGCATGGACACAGTTAGTCATTTCTCCTGTATGTGCGTGTCAATTAAACATCAGAAGAACCAAGATGGCCAGGATGTGAGTGTATGTGCTTACTGCTCACATTATAACAAATCAGTTTATGAGAGCACAGGCAGACATGATGAACAAAGGTGAAGACGAGAGACCTGTGAATGTCTGGCATTGCTGTTTGCAAACACCTTGGACTAAAGAGCTAGTGTTTATGTACTGGATACAGACAAAGAAAACAGTCCATCCATCCATCCATTATCCAACCCACTATATCCTAACTACAGGGTCACGGGGGTCTGCTGGAGCCAATCCCAGCCAACACAGGGTACAAGGCAGGAAACAAACCCCGGGTAGGTCGTCAGCCCACCGCAGGGAACACACACACACACACACCCACAAACCAAGCACACACAAGGGCCAATTTAGGATCGCCAATGCGCCTAACCTGCATGTCTTTGGACTGTGGGAGGAAACCGGAGCACCCGGAGGAAACCCACGCAGACACGGGGATAACATGCAAACTCCACGCAGGGAGGACCCGGGAAGTGAACCCAAGTCTCCTCACTGCGAGGCAGCAGCGCTACCACTGTGCCACCATGCTGCCCAAAGAAAACAGTATAAAATGCATATTGTTTGTGTTGCAAAAAGACTTTATCAATTGCTTATGATGGTGTTAGGGATGTATAAAGTCATGTTAATAGCAGTAATATTGGGGTATTTTTAAACCTAGAGGGCACATTAGCAGAGTAGAGAGTGTAAAACGTTTTGCATTTGCAAGAGTGTCTATAAAAAATGTCTATGTCAGAGTGCCCTGCACATATTCATTAAAATGCTGCCTTTCACCAATTCACTTGGGAAGCTGTGATAATATTTTGTATTGTTGAATGATCCATGTATCAAAACTTCTGAAATGAAATTAGTATAATGAGCTTAACGTTGTAAACTGACCACCTGAGACACCCACACTTAACCCTAACCCTAACCTACCCTAACCCTTTAAAACCCTTTACAAGAAATAACTTGCACAGTAATAACTGTAAATGCAAAAACTGACTTTTTACATTTGAGGCCCATTTCTAGCCACATTTAAAATATAGTAAATGCTTACCTGCCTTGACTAATTTAAATGCACTAATGCTTTCACGTTTCACACAAAGATTACCTGCTTGTATAAGATTGAATTTTTTAAAAAAAGGAAGTGACTACACTCCACCAAAGTCCTGCCATCTAAAACTCACACATTAGTATTGCATTGATACTTAGCTGCCCCAAAAGTACTTCACATGATATGTGTCATGAGAAAAATGAAATATCCAAGAGTGACATTAAATAATAAGAATGACTGCATTGAAATTTAACAGAATGAATGGAGTACATTTTGGAGTATAGCATCCTGTATCGATCAAGATAAATGCTCTATGAAAAAATGGGAACAGTAATAGCTATGGAATAAAACCAATAGCTCCAAGAAACAAATATTATTAGTTGCCTAGACCTAAATCGATAAAAACACAGGAACAAGGAAAATCAGAAACTTAAGGTGCAAGATACCTGACACCTTGAAAATATTTTTAACAATAAAGGTCTTCTGAGAGCATTGCTAGAATGAGAAATCTCAAAATTAATCTGTCCTGGATTTAAAATGATCTGCATTAAAAGCTGTCTACCTAAAGAAAAATATTGCATTCACCTAAATATACACATTACTATGAATGAAAATAATGGGAATATTATATTATTAATGACCTTTTTGTTTTTTACTTTTTGCTGTGATGGAACATTGAATGAGCTGTCCTGCACCTTCCCGGCTGTTCTTGTATTTTTTCCTTGCCTTATAGCACCCCCCTGTGGGAAAATAAATTTACTCTGGGTATAAAAAATGACTGCATATAAAAAGAAAACCTCTGAAAAGTTTATGGAATTGTATCTGATGCAATTTTACAATGTAAGCTTTCATTTTACTTATTTTTTGTTATTGTCATTTTTGTAAAGTATTTGCTGTTCACTATTTCTTTTAAAATTGATTCGGATTTAAGAAGCATTTTATGAAATATTAATGATTGTATTGCATACACTTTATAACAGGTGCTTAAAGTGACATGACAGCTGGGCACAACAGAGGTGCAACAGACTTTCTGGACACCTATAGATGAGTTGGGGGTGGGGGGGTTAAGATTATAGGGGTCATTTAGCATGAAGTTCCTGCACATGAGACCTGGAGTAGAATGAAGAGTTATGAGACTGAACAGGATGATGAAGAAAGAGAAAAGACAGGTTAAAGGGTGCAAAACAGTTAGGGAAAGAGTTGCAGCAGTTAAAAAATGTAAGTGTCCTCAGCATTACCTACTATAACCAATGTTCTATGTTTTAGATGGCAGGATTGGCTTTTCACCCTCAGAAATCTGAGTTCGTTTACATGTTGTGTCACTGCATATGTGGTGTCAGCATATTCTTTCTGTTTCCATGTTTGATGTCTTTTGATTAACTCCTACCCTTGTTTCTAATGCTGCAAAGGCAGTCTCCAGGTACCCACAGCATTTTGGAATTGTCTAACCATCTTAATTCAGTTTAGGATTATGGCATTAGCTGCAAGGCAGGAATCATCCCCGGACAGGACCCACTCATGCATACATTTCAGTCACTAATTAATTTAACACAAACATCTTTGGGATTTGAGAGCAAATCTCATGTGCCCAGAGAAAACCCCACATGGGCCCCAGGAGAATGTGTGAACCTCTGTGAAACTGTGTGGTAGCAGGACTAGCTACTTGGCCACTATGCTGCCTAATGGAAGATGGACATTCTGAAAATAGTTAGCTGGTTGGTGGGCAGGATAAAAATGTACAAAATTAAAATTATAGGTATGAAATTAGCAGATTATTTTATGTTCATAAATTCAGCTCAGTTTTTCCTTTCATTTTCTGAATATTTATCATCTATACTGACAGCGCCATGTTTTAAGGACAGGACAGAACAGAAGTATGGACAAGACATTCTCCCTCCAAGTTTTGAATAGGTTGTGGAGGAAATTGTGCCACCCAGACAAAACCAATGGAAATGAACAAATTCCACTTAGAGGGTCTCTGGTCCATGATTTAAATCCAGGACTTTAAAGTTTTGAGACAACAACACTAACTATGGTAACACTTGCCTCCATTCAGTTCAGTTTTGACTTTGTTATATTTCTTCTCATATACTGCACCTTCTTTTGCTAGCTCAGAGGTCTGTACACATTCATAAACTCAGTAGAACAAAACATAAAATAACATGAAATTAAAGGTGATAAAATAAAATGCAATTAAACCTAAAATACATGCATTTATACAGTGGATTCAGAAAGAATTCAGATCCTTTCACTTTCTACACCCTTTATTGTCTTGTACGTTCGATTTTAAATCGATACATTTACCTTTTTTGCCAATCAATCTAAATGTAAACTGATTTCTAAAAGCTCTGCAAATTTGGTAACATTTAAAAACTGACATCTCTCGCTCATAAAAGTATTCAGACCCTAAATTCAGTACTCTGTAGAAGCCCCTTTGGCAGCAATTTCAGCTTCAAGTGTTCTTGGGTAAGTGTACACTGGATTTGGTTGGGCAGTTGATCCTCTCATGCTCTGTTAAGATAGGATGGAAAGCATCTGCAAACTGCCTTCTCAGGTTCCTCCTGTGGGCTTTGGCTCAGCCACTTAAAACACTCCGGGACTTGTCAGAAGGCACTCCAGCTGTATGTTTTACTGTATACTTTGGGTCATTATTGTCTTGAAAGGTGAATGTTCATCCCAATCTGAGGTCATGTGCACTCTGGAACAGGTTTTCTTCAATTAACTTTCTGTATTTGACTACATTCATCCTTCCCTCAATTCTAACCAGTCTCCTTGTCCCTGTCATTGAGAAAAAACCCCAGTAGCATTATGCTGCCACTACCATACTTCATTGTAATGATGGTATTAGGCAATTCATGAGCAATGCATGATCTTCACCATAGTACTTGGATTTCTGTTAAAAGAGTTCAAATTTTGTCTCATCAAACCAGAGAATGTTTTTCCTCAAGCTCTCAGAGTCCTTTAGACTATGAAATCCCTTATACTCAAGAGTGACTACCATCCAGCCATTCTGTCATAAATGCCTGCTTGACAGAGTGCTGATGATATCGTTGTCCTTCAAGCAGGTTCCCCTATCTCAGCAGAGGACTTCTAAGACTGTGTTAGAGTGACCGCTGGGTTCTTGATCACATCCCTGACCAAGATCTTTCTTGCCTGGTTAACTCAGTTTGGTCAGGCAGCCAACTCCAGGAAGAATCGTGATGGTTCCACACTTTTTCCGTTTCAGAATTATTGAGGCCACTGTGCTCCTGGAAACACATAAAGCTTTAAAAAATGGTTTTATACCCTTATTCTTATCTATGCCTCACCACAATTGCATCACAGAGATCTAAAGATAATATCTGGGATTTCATGGTTTGGTTTTGGTCCTGACATGAAGTGTGAATTGTAGGACCTTGTGCACAGGAATATACTTTTTAAACTCCGTCCAATCAGCGCAGTGGAGGCGGACTCCAATCACATTCTAGATGTTTCTCAAGGGATACATAAAGAAAACAGGATGCACCCGACCATAGTCTGGAGTGCCACAGCAAAAGGTTTGAATACTTATATAAATGAGACATTTCAGATTTTGATTTTTAATAACTTTGCACACCTTTCTAAAAACATGTTTGTCACTTTGTCATTTTTTTTTTATTGAGAGTGGATTGAATGACAACAATGGCAAATTTATGCATTTAAAATGAACTATACATCACAATAAAGTATGCTGAAAGGGAAAGGGTCTGAATACCTTCTGAATCCACAGTATAGACACATTTAAAAAATTGTTTTTTTTCCTATCCATTTTGAGATTAAGTTTTTAAATGTTCTAAATACAGTATATTTATAGTTTATAAATACGTGGAATGCATTTATTTATGTTATTCCACTGGAAACAATGTTAAGGAAAGACAAAACTCTGTCTGAAACATATCCCTTCCAAAACATACCTCTGGGGGGCATTTTTACTAAGAAACGGCAGGTCAAAATCCAATTTCTGCCAAGCAGCTGTCTAAGCACCACTCCCTAGCATTCCACAACATACCAACATGTGAACAAGTGTTACTGATTTGGTGGTGTAAAGCAAAGAAACACTGATGCGGAGTCTATAATTGGTGATCACACATTCATTCTAAGGTCACATTCAAAAGTCAAGAGCAGTAACTGGGTGAAAGTGGAAGTGACAACAAGTACCACCAAAAGATATGGGAAGGACATAATAAGAAGCAGTTACTTTGTTAAAAGGCAGTATGAACAGTAAAGAAGTGTGTCTTCTGCCCTTATTTAAATGATGAGAATTATAAAGTTTGTCTTGCATTGGTTGTTAGATCATTTTACATTTTACAGGCACAATTGCTAAAGACTTAACCATTCGCAGTAATTTTTTAAATCGCTGTAATCTTAATAAGACTTGCATCTTAGCTATGACTAGTGTTTAAAAATACCTTCATAATTTCAGACTTTACCTGTTTATTTTGACCCTAAACATTCCACAGATCCCTTTAAAGACATATCAAATGAAAACTTTAATTTGTGAATGTTCTTTCTACTAGAAATATTCTGCCCATCGGCTTGAGATCACTGCTTTAAGATTACCTCTCAGGACTTTTTCTAAATTTCATGTTGGATAACTTCTCTCTGCAGATATTGAGTGTATAGGATTAAATCTGTAAATGTTGTTAAACAATGCAGATGAAATCGTACTCAGAGAGGGAGATTTGCAACATTAACTGGTAAGAAAGATTTTATAGGCCTATAAACAAGTGAAGGTCGAACTTTCAAATGCTTGGCTGCATAATACATTATGATCAACCAGTGTAAAACAAAACTGGTTGAGCCTGCATAAAGTTAATAGTCTTCTTTTACTTTTTTTTACAAAATTATGTAGGATTTCTAAGCAATAACATTTATTTAAAAGTAATTGAATGGAACAAAAAAAACTATATATATATATATATATATATATATATAATATAATAGTATATATATATATATATATATATATACTGTATATATATATGCAGTTAAGAGCATTTGGAGTTATGAATTTGGCCTAACACCTATGATGCTTGAATTGTTTATAAATGATGTAGATTTCAAGATCTTTTTAAGTTCCGCTTGAGTGTATCTTCGGATTTAAATACCTACTGTACACCTCATTCAATAAATCTGTGAAACAGATGCAAATCCAACTCCAGTCCATTACAGCTAAATTCAAAGTTGGTTGCTAAGAGCACTTCCTGAGCTATGGAAAGCATGGAGGTGAAGGCCACAACTATATGGCTTCATCTGGAATGCTGTCAAGTCCAAACTGATATATGGATCTTATTTATTTGAAACATATTCATGAGAAAATATTAGTAACCTGCAGACTCAGGGCCATTGCTAAACATCAATCAATCTTTATTTTAACTTCAGCAAGTTGATTATTTTGTCCTCACTGAACATTGAGAACTTCAGTTTACACATAGAAAATACTGAAATAAATTAAATATAAAAATGAATTCTGAATTTCTACTATGAGTACACCAATAAAACTTTGATTCTATTATTTACTTATATTAATGCTTGTTTAAAATGTATACATTGTGCATACAGCATGTTAGAATTTAATTAACACGTAAGGGTCTGTCAACAAGATACTTCAAACTATTCATAGCTTCAGTGACAATTCATGTTGATCCTATAACACCACGCATCATCGTGTAGGCAAAGTCTGAATGGATATTAGTTTGAAATAAATTCATGGTCACCTGGGAGTTTAATTCAAGGAAGGAAGTGATGGGAGGATTGGAGTACAGATGGGTACCGTATGTCATTACATTGCTGATTTTTTGTATTGTTTATACTTTTATTTTAAAATAAAAAAATAAATAATTTAATTGACCACAAAAACAGCTTTATAGTTTTATAACATTCTTTATTTAAGTTGACTGACAAAGACATTAACATTTTAAAAGTAACTCAAGTTCATTCAGCCATTAGACTATAACCAACAGTAAAATAAAACCATCATGTTAAGGCTGCTGTTTCCTGAACAAAGACTCGGTTTGTTTTATTTAACTTTCTGACTGTTCTAGCAATATGGAAAAAAACTGTCCCAAAATGCAAAATAATAAAGGCTCAGGAGAAAAACAAGGTGTTTCTTTGTTAAGGGCTAAGGCAGATGCTATTCTTGAGTACAGGGCTTAGTTCTGTACACTAGAACTGCCCCACTTTTTTCAGTAAATAGGCATCTAAAGCCTTTTGTTCTCACTAGTGACCCATAAGCTTGGCATCATGATAATGCATCCCTACTGCCCTACCCAAACACAATTGATAGCCTAATACAGCTTGAATGAACATAAAAAATAAATACACCTTTGCACAGAGCATATATTGTTTTTATATAACTTCACTTTATGTTAGCATATGTTTTCAACTTAAAAAATAAACAAAATTTCAAAGGTTGCACTGCTGCTAGGCAGAAAACTGCTTCAATATTTATTACAACTACTAAGTTTTATAAGTGAAAAGCAAAACAACACATTTCAATCAGCTGGAGACAGAAAATGACAAATGAAGTCAAAACTGTTTTTTTAATGTACAACTATACTCATATTTCTGTGGATATGAAAATATTTGTAAATGGGCAACAGCATGTAGGCTTATCACAAATATTCTACTTCAGAAGTCAGCACAGATTCTTGACATAGTTACACACAGTAATTGCTTTTGTTTTACTGTGTGTGCATCGCAACTGGCATTGTTTCCTTCTAGTGTGTACGAGAAGAAGATTAAAGTATGTTGTGACACAAATTGGCATAAAACCACTTGAGTATTTGATCATAAAAAGCAAAAGGACACTTTTTAATTAGCTGGGACCATAAAATAATAATGAAAGTAAAAAGCTAATACTTTGATATATACTGTAGTAATAAAAATCATGTCAATACTTGTCATGAATTGTGTATATAAATGGCAAGCAGTATGATGGACTGAATATAAAGCAGTTCATATCAGCTGTCCATATGCATTTTGGAGCCTGTGAGCAACTCGTACACACAAAAGGTGAAACACATCATTCACTTTAGTTTTGTTGCATGTGCATTCTCTCAGAAGGCCCTGCCTTTCCACTTTATCGGTGTCCACCTCTTTGACCAACTTTCACAATGGTGTGGCATCTGCTGTCTCCTTTTGTTTACTGCCTTGTCTTTTGGGCAAATATCTTAATTTCCATGTGTGATAAGTCAACCACTACAGACATCATAAAAGTTTGGGGCAGCCACCCGTATATTATAACCTGGCTGAAAAAGTTTAAGTACTTGAACAGAGACATTCACAAGATCAAGTCCAAATCAGACTGGAGGTAAGTTGGCGGCTGTAAAGGCCTGTAGAGGAAGTGACGTCATCGGGGTCGGAACTGGAAGTGATGTCATCCCTGGTGGGATTTCCCAGGAATGATCTGCAAGGAACTGAGAAAGACAGTCAGTACATCCTGCTGCCCCCCTGGTCTGATGTAGTACTAGAATTACTCAAGCCCTTTAGCTGCCTCCTGTTCGCACGTGTGTGACAATGGAAAATGATATGAAAATACTTTTTGCCAATTCATTTCTGGAATTTCATTCAAATGCTCATTCAAAAGATTCACATCAGAGTCGCAGCTTGTCTTTCCCGGGTAATCGAATGTTATCTTTCCCCAAATAGCATTGGGTATATATTTGTTATTTACATCATCAGCTCTCCAGATTTTAATACCAGACTTGCCAGATTAGTGGAACTTGCATTGAGTTAAAGGGCATCGAAAATTTTATCTGGAATAACTGCTCATCACTGGTTATCTTCTGCCCTTACTTGGTTCAGTTAGGCAAAAATGTGCCAAGTGTGTAATATAACTTTAAGCTGTCAGTGTGCGAAATACACAGCCAGCATAAATTTTACACAGGGATAGAAGAATATGTGAAATGGCAAATTGTGGACAGAGCAAGCCATGAGTGAAGAGCACAGAACTAGATATTGGCTGATTCATGTTTACCCAGACATGGCAGAGCAGACGATGTATGTAAATGTGAGAATAAACTGTTGCCTTTCTTTACTTGTGTTTAGAACAACTGGCATAGACAGGAAAATAAAGTCACATTAAAGCAGGGCAATCTGACAATAGAAACGTAAATTTTTGTGGCCCTTTATATTCATACCTAACTTCTTTAGGTTTATCACACACTATTTCTTCAAGTGAAAGTTTGATGTGCTGCTGTATAATGCACAGCCTGCAATAGCACATATTTCTAGCATCACATGACTAATGAAAGGGACTAAAGTGAACGTTAAATGAAATTGTTGCCTACATATGCAATCAATGAAATTGCTTAGTAAAGGAATGCTTATTCAAAAAACATTAAACAGAACATCCTGAAAACAAGTAACTGCACTGGATATTGTCATTTCTGTCATTTGAAATAACATTTTTATATTCTAATTAAATAGCATTCAAAGCAGTTTTAAAATGACTTGTCCCAAAGATGTCACTTTCAGGAACTACAAGTACAGTCCATTCAGACATGATTTCTGATCTCTTTTAAAAAATCATGAATGTAAAATCAAAAATGATGAATGGAAACCAAAGTGTCTTTGTATTTTCATTGTCTTTGCCGACAATGACAACAATGAAATCCATTCTTATTTGAAGGCAGATTATCTGAAAAATCTAAGCAGAGACCTCAGAAAATAGACTCCCAAAAGAAATCAGTTCAGCGGCTATAGCTGCAGTGAAACCCATGCCTTAAACAATTTCAGCTTTAAGGCTATAGAGATGGCACTTCTATTCAGTGTCCCTATATGGAGAAACAGAAAGACAATTGTGCAGTGTGACCTGACGGTGACTCACATTACAGCACAGAATACAGAGTCCTACTTTCATGTTTCTAAGTAATAAAGTATAATTTACAGTTTTGTCATTGTTTCCTATGAGACAGATCAAATAAAAAAAATGAAAAGAAAACAAGTAATTTGATCTTGGTTGAAAACAGGCAACAAGTAAATAAAAAGTCTTTAAATACGGTATGTGAATTGCACAGATGTGTTTGTATGCATGGTCCACAGTAGGTTATATACTGTACATGGTGTACTTGATATTTTTTTATTGTGTACAAATGTAACAGCATACAGTGGAAAGTATTCAGACACCTTCACTTTCTGCACACTTTATTTAGTTGTAGATGTAATTTTACATGGATACATTTGCCATTTTTGCCCATCAATCTACACTCTGTACACATAATGACAAAGTAAAAACATGCTTTCAGAAAGGTTTGTAAATTTATTAAAAATCAAAAAGTGAAATTTGTCACTCATATAAGTATTCTGACCCTTAATTCACTACTTTGTCAAGGCCTTTTTGGCAGCAATTCCAGCTTTTGGTCTTCTTCGGTAATTCTATACCAGCTTATCACACCCGAATATGGGCAGTCTATTCCATTCTTCCTGGCAGGTACTCTGAAGCTCTGTTAGACTGGATGGGTACCATCTGGAAACTGTCATCTTCAAGTCTCCCCACAGATGTTCTATGGGGTTTAGGTGTGGGCTTTTGTAGGGACATTGAAGGACATTTAGGAGATTTGGTCCAGAAGCTACTCCAGCATTTTCTTGGTTGTATGCTAGAGGTGACTGTAGCGCTAAACGTGAACCATTGCCCCAGTGTGAGGTTGTGTACAATCTGGAGGAAGTTCACTTCAAGAACCTCTCTGTATTTGGCTGCATTCATCCCTCCTTTAACTCTGACCAGTTTTCGTATTGCTGCAACTGAGAAGCACCCCCACAGCAAAATGTTGCCACCAGCTTGGTTCACCATAGAGATGGTATTAAGCAGGTGATGAGCCTGGATCAATTTTTGTCTCATCACACCACAGACTCATTTTCCTCATGCACTCAGAGTCTTAAATTCCATTTGGAAAACTCCAAGTAGCTGTCATATGCATCAAATTAATAGAGTGCGACTGAGATGATTGTTCTTCCAATAGGCTCTGCCTTCTCAGCAGAGGACTTCTGAAGCTCTGTTAGAGTGACCATTGGGTACTTGGTCTCTTCCTGACCAAGGTCCTAACTGCCTGTTTGGCCAGGCGGCAAGCTCTAGGAAGAGTCCCAGTGGTTAAAAACCTATGTCATTTGATACTTATTGAGGCCACTGTGCTCCTGGGAAACTCAAAACTTTCATTTTATTATTATGGATTATTGAGTGTAAATTGATGGGTAAAATGGTTAATGTGTGTAGAAAGTGAAGGGCTCTGAATTCTTTCTGTTCCCATGCTTTATGATAGTGTAGGTTTTCGTTTAAGCCTGTCAAATTTGTATTTCTTATTTGCTTCAGGATTCTATGTTAAAGACTCCAAAACTGTGATTATATATTCCTCACTGAATAAAGAATGTTGTGGAACATGGTGAGAAGGTAAAATATACCCAGATGTGACACTGCCATTGAGGAAGAAATAACAAAATTTTGTGTCCTCTTGGCAGCACAACTCAGCCCCAAATACTAGACACAATTACACAGAAAAGTCCCAGGTTCACAATCAATATTTATTTAACAAATTATCTTTCCATTGTTTTTGTTTGTTCCCTTTCTACTATTTACTCTTACACTCCTCCCAGATGAGTTTTGCCCTTCTCCACTCCCAGCTTTGACTCTCTGAGCCAAATGGAGGACTCTCTTTTAACTTGGGACCCAGGAGTACTTCCAGACCTTAATCTATTGCCTCTGGAAAGCAATTCTAGGCCAGGCAGGACCCCAAAGGTGCTGGTGCTGTGCCCCACAGAATCCAGCAGGACATGCCCCAAGGACCACAACTCCCATGCTGCCATGAGGGCATCCACACTGGGGCTCACCAAATGGCATGCTGCCACCCAGTGTACCGGGGGTACAATCTGTCCACCAACTGTCTTGATCGTCCAGGTTCCCAAGCCTAGCCAGAGTGTCCCTCTGTGGTTGCTGGGACGCTAACCCTGATGTAGCTGCTGCGGCTGCAGAGTCTTTCTGTATCCATGTCCTGGCACTGAAGGGAAATATCACTGATCCCCTACTAACCTTCCAATCCCATGGCTTCCTGGCCAGGACAGGGAGAAGGATTCATCCCAGCAGGGACGCCAGTTGGTCCCTCACACTATGTTCTTCATTATTGCCATTTGGACCTGTGATAGGTGGTCCTTGGCACTGTGCTGATTTTAAATAAATAATTGCGCCCCACAAGAGTGCAGGCTGTAATCAGGTGCGAGGGCACTTCACTCACAGGAGAGCCGGGGGGTGCCTGCCTGATCACAAAGACACATGCAATTGACTGCATCAGGCAGGTGCCTCATTATTTCCTCGGAAGGTGCGGCATAGAGTGTTCGCACCTTCACTGCATTAGAAGCATTAGGATAAAAGGAGTCTGCACGGGACAGAAGGGGGAACAGAAGAAAGACAACAGCCGTGAGAACAGCATTGGTAGGAGAGGCAGGACGAGCCAGCAAGTGTGTGTGAAAGGCAGAGCAGAGGATGTCCCCGTGACAGAGCGAAGGATCAGTGCTCTAGGGGTGGATCGTTCCCACTTATTTATTGTGGAGTGGGTGCGATTGTGGTGGAGTTCTCCTAGGGATCCGTGGTACATTGGAGCAAGTGAGAAGGGAGACAAAAGGACAACTGACTCTAAGTGGTCTGGCCGATGCCACTCAAGACAGCCAAGATGGGGGTTGGGTTGGAGAGGACAGCGGCTGCTGGTGCCTCAGCCAGCTGAGTGAGTGATGGGTAAACTGGGGAGACGAAGTGGGAGTTGCGCTGAGCTTGTCGGATAGAACAAGGACCTGATGACATTGATGGTTTTATTCTTGTTTTAAGTTATGGATTTTAATCACACAGATATTCACTCTTTTTATGGATTATTTATTTATTCATGGAAGAGAGCACTTCACTTTGGGACACTCTTTGATTTTGACTTTTTTTTAATAAAAGCACTTGGCACCTTTATGCACCTACCCCTTGCTTTGTGTGAGTGTCTTCATCCACTAGGCTTATCCCTTGGGTATGTTATTGATGGCAGCGGGTTCAAGAGGTTCCCTAGAAGGACCTAGTAGTGTAGCACCAACCCGCACTGTGCTAAGACTTTACAAAAAGAGAAACTAAACCCTTTATTTAAAATGTTAAAAGTGTCCCTGAACGTTGCTCAGCATTATGCATCTAATTTAAATGTGAAATTGGTGACCAGCTTACTGGGTTCCATAAAAATGCTTACAGGTATATGGCACACCTTTATGACATGATCTCCTCCTCAGGTGTTGAACTAACTAACTTTCTTTTGCAGTTCTCACTCAGGGAATGTTTTCAACCAATGATTTCTGTGGTATTGGTGATGGCCTAGATACACATAAATATATTTTAATGAGACATGTCCAATTCACAGCCCACCAATGTTGCATAACTCCCAATGGCTTGTGAAAAAAATGCCGAAGATAAGATGTCTACATTAATTTTACTGCCCTCTTCACCTCACTGAAATGGACAATCTAAAATCTTAAAATCACATTTTGCCAGAGGGTGACAAAACTACAACTTAAAAAAAAAAAAAAACTAATTTGTTGCCTTTTGACATAAAAAATGAAAATCCATTTTGTCACCCCTAAGTCAAAGATGCAAGAAATAACTGTTCTACTTGCACCTCCAACACCCCTTCAGTTACATCAGCAATGAACATTAAGGACTCTGATAGCCAGTAATCTCATGTAGTATCTATAGAATAATGAATCTTACATCCTCAGTAAACAACTAAGAGTAGATGCTGCATTACAAGCTCCCCTTCAGACAACAGCTCATCTGTGATGACTTATTAATTGCATTTGGCCTTGTGACTCTCACTGTCTTGGCCAGCACATTTCTAGTCCTTTGAGTCCTGGATCCTGTAACCAGCAAAAAATACTCAAGAAAGGCCTTGGGGTTCTGGCTGATATCCACATATTTTAATTTATAAAATATTGAATGGAAGCTTTTAAGTGCTAATACATGCTTAATATGAGGGTTGATAAAGCTGCCTGCCATCTAGATGAAAAAACAGCATACAGATCTGAGATAGCACACTTTGCTTTCTTAACATTATTTGCCTATAGATTAAAAAAGGGGAAAAAAAGCTAACATGACAATAATAACAGTGATTTCAAGAAATAAAACACTACTTCGCTTTTGCTTATTGCCATTTTGTAGTCCCTAGAAACAGATCTGTCTGACAAGATGATTTCATACATGTCGTGTGCATTTCATTTTCAGACTTCAGAGCTGCCAGGGCTAGTCTGTATGCTTATTTTCTCTGTTTATATACTAGAAGCAGTTGCATATAACCTGTTTTCTAATAATATTGGGTCTGCCAAGAAAAGCTATGATCAATATTTAATGTAGTTGCATGTCAAGTTTAAAATTACCTTATTATTGTAAGGAGCTGTGTGGCTAGAAGCTTCAGAAAATCTGTCATTAGGCTTTTGCTAGTGTGAACCATGGGTCATTTTTTTAACTTAAAATGCAATGAATTCAGTAAAGTCTCAAAGACTCAAGATAATCAATGAAAGCAAACAGACCTGAACAGTTTCATAGTTTTTTTTTTATATATATTTTAAAATTCAGCTGAGGCAGGTCAGATCTTCTTAGTTTCTGTTTTTTTAACAGATTGAAGGACTGTGCAACACCAGTGATGAAATATTATTGATAAAGTCATTTTTTTCACTTTACAGTGTATATCTAAAACATTACTTACAGATTTCAACATGAATTCAGTATATTTTAATAGATTTTTTTTGTCAATTATAAATCAAAAGCCAAATATATTTGTTCATCTTGTAAAGGCAATATGGATGCATTTATTGGAAATGTCTTTGCTCATTCTTCATGTTTCCTTCTGAATACATTCAGATAAATAAATTAATATTCTATGCATTTTAGAATAAAGAATGCAACTGCATTGTTAATAAATTATGTAAATATGGGAAAGCTGCATAATTAACTTGCCACCTCGTCCATAACTAAACATCCTGGAAAGACAATAAATACAGGAAGAGAAAATGTGTGTTGGGTGTGATACACCTTTACAGCTGAAGCTGCATTTTCTTGTTTCTTATTTGATTGAAGTAGCACACCTTTTTTATAAGTAAGGAGCTTCCTACTGAAATATCATTTGAAATACATTTTAGAGGTATACAAGGCAATTATGATGCCAGGTTACCTCAAATCTCCTGTCTTCCTTACCTGAGAAAAAATCGGAGAATTAACATTATAAGTTTTTGAATTCCTTAATAATTCATAAAATGCTCATGCTCACTGGGTGTAAAATACTAGAACTCTCTTCTTCTTTGTTAGGGGGATGTTTAAAAGTGCTCTACAGTACCAACTGAAATACAAAACCATTTCAAGGCTAATAGTCTTGCTCGTGATTTTGTGGACAACGATCCATCCTCATTTTCTACTTCAGTATCATGTAAATATACTTTAGTTGTTGTCCAGGTATCAGGTCAAGTCAGGTTGGGGGAGCATGCACTGGTACAGAGCATTGTCACACCAACCACATGACAAAACAGGTCAGGATCCTGGTTGGTAACCCCCCAGGCAGACACGTGGTCCAGTCCCACCCTCCGGAAATTACTATGTATGTGCAGCAGCCAGGTGTTATGTGGGTGTCACCTTGGCCTGGTCCAACCACTCGGGTCCTCAACAATGAGGATCTTGCAAGCCAGATCACCCTCAGGGAATCGCACCACATGGCTGTAGTGCCATAACTGATGATCTCTCACAATGCCTCATTCACAACTTCGTGAGCAACTAGTTGTTCGATACAAAGTCAAACCAATTGTACCCACGTGTTCTCCGAAAAGACACAGGAATCCAATCTTCATCTCAGGTAACTGGATAGCGTGCATGTCTTGCAACCATATAGCAAATCAGGAAGTCTAAAGACTTGGATCTTCATCCTTTTGCAGAGGTATTGGGAGTGCTACATACCCTATTCCAGCGAGTTCATGACCCCTCATGCTCTCCCAATCCGGCTACTGACTTCATAGGAAGAGTCACCAGAGACATGAATGTCATTGCTGAGGTAAGTTAACCTCTCAATGTAGTCGACACTCCCTCCAAACACAGATACGCTGCTGATGGCTGTGCTGAAGAGATCATTAAAGTCCTGGATCTTGGTTTTTATCCAGGACTCTGGCAAGCCCAGACACTCAGACTCCTCACGCAGACTCTCAAGAGCCCTGATCAGAGCCTCCATTGACTCCGCAAAGATCACAAAATTGTTGGCAAGTCAAGATCAGTGAATCTTTCCTCATCAATAGATGCCCCACAGCTGCTGGACCCTACGTCAATGCCCAACACACAGTCCATGCAAGCAATGAAGAGGAGCAAGAACACACCCCTGATGAACCCCAGAATCAACTTGGAAAAACACAGTGGTTCTGCCTCCACTCTGCACAGCACTCACAGTACCAGTGTTATCCAGCAACTTTGAGAGGATCCCGCAAAGTCGCAGGATGTCCCACAGGGCAACTTAATCAACTGGTCGACGTATGCCAATTTTAATGCGAGTTGGAGTAACAGCACCTTCTTCGGTTGGCTGCTGCTTTTATCTGAGTCATTGAAACTGTATATAAAAAAAAACAAAACTTTAAAAGATTTCTTCTTTTATAAAGGTTGCCGAAGCAAGGACCAAAATAAGTCATAGAGACTGAGGAAAACCACTTGTGCAATCTGCTCCCAAGAAATGTCCCGTCATCGGAATAAGTGTCTTCAAGAAGCTTACCAAAGTGGGAAAATAAGACCAAGAAGGTTTAAGTGGTTCTGTCTGAAAGATGACAAAAAAAAAGATTATATGTCAGTGCAGTGTAGAACCTGCCACCCCTATAAGGAAGAGAATGACAGCACTGAACAGAGAGAGGGGGAACACCTTGTTGTCTACCTAAGAGGAAAGGCAGCAGAAGAAATGAGTTGAAGAAATGACCAGGGACTGCTAGAAGAAGTTCCAGCCTGGTGTAGTTGTACCTAAAGTCAGAGCAATGCCAACACTGGAAATAGTTTTGAGGCTTGATTAAAAATTACTTTGGGCGAAGGTATTAAAGCTGATGCAATTTAGAATAATAATGAATTCTGAAATAGGAAGCCTTTTCATTTTTCATTGTCCTTTGTATTTTGAGTCCTCTTGTTTTATAATAAAATAAACATATTTCTTCTGGATGTCTAAGGTCTTCACCTTATTCCAGATGTGAGAAAAACAAGGATTGCAGTGAGCACTGTCCTTTCACACTATACATAATGATTACATTAAACCGGCTCTGTTTTAGTTTAGGTTTTCTAAGGCAATTGTGGAATTTTGATTTTTGTTCTTCTTCTCTGTGTCTGGCGAGTTTTAGCTTAATGTACTCATTCTTAACAATTTTCCTCTTAATGTTATGACAGGTTGCTTAGCTGGCATGGTTTTTTCAGAGACAGAAAGATTTAGACATGCGGAGTCAACAGGAGTGTGCACAGTCAGTGTGTGTGGTGAAAGTCAGAGGGAGTTGGGGAGCTGAACTGACAGGTCTGGGGATTTTGACACTGTGGGTAGGCCACCCCACCTGACAGAAAAAGGCTGTAAAATGGTTTACTTAAACAAGGACAAGCAGCATCATTTTTACTTCTGTTTTATCTTTAGCTACTTTTTGTGGGTTTGT
The DNA here is from genome assembly GCF_900747795.2 of Erpetoichthys calabaricus. NCBI lineage: Eukaryota > Metazoa > Chordata > Cladistia > Polypteriformes > Polypteridae > Erpetoichthys > Erpetoichthys calabaricus. Next base: position 89,755,482 of record NC_041398.2, on the reverse strand, counting down.
GTGGGTAAACCATATTTATAACAAACATTTTTTATAAATGCATTTCGTATTTACAACATGTAGGAGTCTTAAAAATCTAATTTAAAAAATAAGGTATGTATTTTTGAAGTATGTATTGCATAAAATTTCATATTTAGCATTGTACTTTGTGTTTTATTACTTGTAATTTTGAGCTTTAACTGTAAATGTTTATAACACTTTTGGCTTCTAAATAGGGATGCTGCATTCAAAAATAAACTGAATTGACATTACATAATTCAATTCTAATAAAATGCTGCTGTACAGTACTCAAATTAGCATAATGATTATTTGTAGTACTCCTTCTTTCTTATGTTGCATGTTATCATTTAACAGATTTACAGCTAAACTCGTGAAGGAAGATCATATAATACATCAAAACAGGCTGATTACCGGAACGTTCTCTTTGCATTTTATACCAAGGTACAATGCAATGGAGTGGATAGTTTTGGGATTTGAGCGCAAATACTGACAATGATTGCAATATGTCTGGAAGGCACATTTCATAAAGAATTACACTGAAAATTGCAAAATGTATAATTCCATTCAGCAGGCATCTCAAAAACATCCAAAGCATCACTTTTTTCTAACAGGACACCTGTCTCTTTGTGCCTTAGCATAGTGTCACCATGCTGCAGGGATTTTGTGTCATAAAGTAGGAAAGCAGAACATTCTGAAGCTTTACTTGTCATCCTGCCTTGCACTTATTGTCTCCACATACTCCTTTTCATCATGTTTGTTCGCTGATACTACATCAGTAATGTGCAAATTGCCATTCAGATATCCTTTTCTTTTATGTCAGATTGAAGCATCCTTGGCTAAGCTAAGAGCAGGTACAAAACTGACTGAAATTCATCATTAATTTCATCCATACTGTGCAATTTTCAATTCCAGTTATGTACTGCCATTCAACTACAAATAAAAGGAATGTCATTTATTTAATAAAGATAACTGGAAAATGCAGAATTACTTTTTTTGACAGGTTAAACCTTTAAATGACATTTGTAATATTAATTGCTATTTTTATATTATTTTGTATCCTATTCATTCCATGTGTTTTCAATGGCCACATTGTTTTACTTCTACAGTTAATTAAAATCAATATTGTGTTAATATGGTTCTAGCTGGAAATAAAAAAATAATGTGAAACAGATCTTGATCCAGAAATAGTATGAACATATCCTATACAGTATATATATATATATATATATATATATATATATATATATATATATATATAATACTGTATATATACTGCTCAAAAAAAATTAAAGGAACACTTTTTAATCAGAGTATAGCATCAAGCCAATGAGACATCTGAGACATTGATCTGGTCAGCTAAGTAACAGAGGGTGTTGTTAATCAGTTTCAGCTGCTTTGGTGTTAATGAAATTAACAACAGGTGCACTAGAGGGTTAACAATAAGACGACCCCTAAAACAGTAATGGTTTAACAGGTGGAGGCCACTGACATTTTTCCTTTCTCATCTTTCAGACTGTTTTTTTCAATAGTTTTGCATTTGGCTACAGTCAGTGTCACTACTGGTAGCATGAGGCGATATTTGGACCCTACAGAGGTTGCACAGGTAATCCCAACTTCTCCAGGATGGTACATCAATACGTGCCATTGCCAGAAGGTTTGCTGTGTCTCCCAGTACAGTCTCAATGGCATGGAAGAGATTCCAGGAGACAGGAAGTTACTCTAAGAGAGCTGGACAGGGCCGCAGAAGGTCTTTAACCCAACAGCAGGACCAGTATGTGCTCCTTTGAGCAAGGAGGAACAGAGTGAGCACTGCCAGAGCTCTACAAAATGACCTTCAGCAGGCCACTGGTGTGAATGTCTCTGACCAAACAATCAGAAACAGACTTCATGAAAGTGGCCTGAGGGCCCAACGTCCTCTAGTGGGCCCTGTGCTCACTGCTCGGCACCGTGGAGCACGATTGGCATTTGCCATAGAATACCAGAATTGGCAGGTCCACCACTGGCGTCATGTGCTTTTCACAGATGAGAGCAGGTTCACCCTGAGCACATGTGACAGACGTGAAAAGGTTTGGAGAAGTCGTGGAGAATGTTATGCTGCCTGTAACATCGTTCAGCATGACCGGTTTGGTGGTGGGTCAGTGATGGTCTGGGGAGGCATATCCATGGAGGAACACACATACCTCTACAGGCTAGACAACGGCACCTTGACTGCCATTAGGTATCAGGTTGAAATCCTTGGACCCACTGTCAGACCCTATGTTGGTTCAGTAGGTCCTGAGTTCGTCCTGGTGCATGACAATGCCCGGCCTCATGTGGCGAGAGTATGCAGGCTTTTCCTGGAGGATGAAGGAATTAATACCACTGATTAGTCCCCACGCTTGCCTGACCTAAATCCAACAGAACACCTCTGGGACATTATGTTTTGGTCCATCCGACACCACCAGGTTGCACCTCATACTGTCCAGGAGCTCAGAGGTGCCCTGGTCCAGATCTGGGAGGAGATCCCCCAGGACACCATCCATCATCTCATTAGGAGCATGCCCTGAAGTTGTCAGGCATGCATACAAGCACGTGGGGGCTATACAAACTACTGAGTATGATTTGGAGTTGCTGCAATGACATTTCGGCAAAATGGACTAGCCTGCCGCATCATTTTTTCACTTTGATTTTCGGGGTGTCTTTGAATTCAGCCCTCTGTAGGTTGATCATTTTCATTTCCATCAAAGGATGTGGCATCTTTTAATTCCTAAAACATTACCCAGTCCATATCAGTATAGATATCCAGCATGATTTATTTTTTTCCCATTGAGATCTGATGTGTTTTCAAAGTGTTCCTTTAATATTTTCAGCAGTTTATATATATTTGAGAAACATAAGAAACTGGGAAATGTAGGAAAAATTTCTATGCTCAGGAATGGAAAAATAACTCCACAATCCAGCCCAACTAGGTCCTCACATGGCCCATTGTGTTATGAAAGAGAAAGGACTACAAAGATAGTCCTCTTGGAGTCCTTCTTGGAGACAGTAGTAATACTGCTTTAAAAGGTTTTATATTTCTAATTCTACAGTTTAGCATTTTCCAGTTATTTCTTACTTTTTTAATAATCATTTCTTTCAGCAGAGTTTCTAACAGCTTTTGCTTGTGTACCAAAACAGCAGGGTTATGTTAGCTAGGCGTCAAGAGCTAGCAGAGGTGCTTTGCTGCTGTGCTTAGTCTCTTCAGGCAAAACAAGGAAGGTGATCACTCTTTTGTTCATAGTGTGAAGTTTTTGTCTTCACTGTTTCATTGTTTGAATTTTATTTCAGTGGGGGTTAACGTGCTAAAAGGCATCTGGGAGAATTAATGCATTGTCTCCCATATGCCTCCTTTCTCTTTCTCTCACACGTACAGACATCCTTACCTATTGCTGTTCCCATCCACCAATCACTAGTGCAGGACTTAGTGCCTCCCAGTGGTATAATTACATTACAATACGTTTTTCTGTTAACATCTGGAAGTAGTTTTGGTATTTTTAGCCATGGATAATTCAGTTTCATCACTATTTTCTTTCTATGAATTGTGCTTAACAAAATTTATTTTCGGATCATTAAAAGATTACCATGTCACCATTTTGCTATGGGCACCACCATTTTGCAGAACCATGATCACGACATGATTGTCCATTGCTAGGAGCATAACTTCAGAGGTTCTGCAATGATTTAACCTAAATGCCATGGTATAAACTCCATCGTCAAAGTTTTTGTGCCATATTAGATTATGGATGAACCCTAAAACTGACATGATTTGTACTTTGTTTTATAATTTTTCAGCCTTTTCCTTACCTTCTAAAATTAATGGAGATGTTGTTCTGGGGTTTTAATGGTCAAGGAATTAAATGGTCTGATTGTATTTTTGATTTAGAACATTTTTGAAGACATAATTGTTTGCTTTTTGTGATGTGATAGGTTTTCCAGGCTTCTGCTAGGCAGAACAATCAGAAGTTGTCTTTGCAATAGTATTAAAGTTAATGTCCTACTCTTCCTAACTGTCCAAATTTGTGATAAATTAAAGCACATGCAAAATACTAAACCCTTGCATTATTATTTTTAAGATAGCTCTGGTTATGACTTCTTTTCTGTTCCTTGACTTTGATTTATGTCTTATATTTTGGCTTAGACTATGTGAAATGTTCTGGCCATTGTTTATTAAAGTCATGCACTCCTGGTTATGCCAATGGCTTGTTATTACAATCACAGTTCATATTCCAATACCATCTAACTTTAAACTGCCGCCGCACTATGCTGTCAGTACAATAATGTTACGAATTTTGCTAAAAGTTTTTCTTGATTGCCATTCCTGAAGTTCTTCCAGTTTGACCCTTACGTCTTTTGACTACATTTCTCTCCTGGTCATCCTTCATTTCTGTTTGTCCTATTGGCCTGTCATATACCTACAGTTGTGGCAGAACGCTTAGCAGCGTTCCACCCAATTGTCATTCCATGTAATGATCCAAGGCAGCCCTGCCTTGATAATCAGTCATCATCTCCTGATTGTAGTTTCCTTTTCACCCTTCATATCCAACTACATATTTAAATGGAAATAGATATTAAAGGCTCAAGGATCCAGCCATGTCCCTATTTTCTGTGCTTAGCATGTAAACAAACTCTTAGGGCCCTGTAGTCAATTTCTATTGTTGTGAATTCTTCTTTATCTTCTCTCTCTCTCTCTTTCTGAGGAATGTTTATCTTCAGTGTTCCACGTCATCAGCTTCTTCATGAATATCTGAGAATCCCATTTATAGATCTGTTAATGCAGCCAGGAGAAGGGTAGGATCTCAAATAGGAGCAGTGTTCTCATTTTTGGATTGAGGACAAACAGAGATTCTAGCAAAAGGCTCAATTCTTTCCTGAAATCCTACTACATAATGCAGTCCAAATAAAAGTGAATACATTATCACAATCATGTACAGATACCAACAGAATTTATATGCTATAAAATAAACACCAGGGTGTTGAAGGTGGTTGGCAAATGATTGTATCTTTCCCTTCACGCTCACTCTCTCTGTTACTCTCTCATTCTGTCATGGCCACCATGTACATGAATTACACTTTAAAGAAGAATCTTAAAGTGCAATGATGTGCGATGATTATTACTTTTCTGGTTTTCATTAGGATATGGCCTTGAAAGTTCAAAATTAGGTGAGTTATGCTTCCTAGAATGAAACTTCTCACTCTACTGTGTACCCTGTAAAGACATTCTCTTTTTAAGTTCATCTAGCCTCAGCATAAAGTGGACATTATATCAGAAATGTTGGTTTAAGTCCCTGTACAAAACAAAATAACTGTACAAGGCGTTATAGCATATCCACTATTTTGTGCTAATTTTTGCATTTTTCATTGTTTATGCCATATTGTTTTGTTTGGGATAGCATATTGTTTTAGTTTGGGATTGTTTTTAGGCATATAATGTGGCTGTGATGTTGTTATTGTTTATTTATTTCATTCCAAAATGATCCTAATCATTTGTATCCTGAGCCACCATCGTTACCCAGCTGGTATTTTAAACATGGTAGGTATACACCCTATGGGTGCGTTTCTCAACCATTTTGATGTCATGACCCACTTTTACAAGACCCACATGTAAGTGTCTTCGCGACCCAAAAATGAAATTCTTTGGTTAATCAAACACTTTTGTCTGTGTATGATTGGGAGAGAAATTCCCTTCCTAGTTAATTGAGCACAGTCAGCAAAGAGGGGGTTTATGAATCACAATTATCAGAGCAGTAACATGCTGTAGATCACTTCACAACCCAGCACGACCCACTACCATTATAAATAATACCAACTTGTCACCCACCAGCAGCAGCCCCCATACCTGTGGTTGAGAAACACTACCCTACAGTACATTTCACATTCAGACTTTAATGTCATTGTTAATTGGTTTGTTTAGTTTTTTATATGCAATGAGGCTTCTTTCTCCTTGAAATGCATTGGCGGTTTATGTATAACAGTATGGATTACTAATGGGTTCCTACCTTTAGGTCCATGTAGAATGGTAGCCTATATGGACAAGATAAGCTATGCATAATTGGACGTACTGTAATATAGTGATGTTCTTTTATTGCTTTCATCTCTGTGCTACCACATTTTTAAAATATTTTTTGAAGATTGCTGATTGGTATTTGTAACAGTCTTTGATATATTTTTTCTCTGTGCTTACTTTTGATGATTTATTATATAGTTGTATATTTGCATTTTTTCTTTATGTAACTTTTCTTCTTTTGTGGTTAAATGCTTCTTTTTCATCTTTTTTTCCAAATACTGTATATATTCTGTACTGTACAGTGCATGCATGACTTGATCTGTTGTGATTATGCGTTGTTTAATTTATGTATCTTCATGGTTCAATTGATTGACGTTGGCAAATGAATATTCAAAAACTAGCTTTTGCTAAGAAGATCCTTGATATAATATTCAATTGCTCTTTTCACTGGGTTTATTATTTCTGAAATATTTAAAATACAGTATATACAACTTTGCTTTTTTGTATTTTTTCATTATCATCTTCTGTACTATCAACTATTGAATATTTCCCATTGGGATTAATAAAGTATCTATCTATCTATCTATCTATCTATCTATCTATCTATCTATCTATCTATCTATTTTTCTGGTGTTATTCACTGAACAATTTCCCAGCTTATTGTTCTTTTTTTGAAATTGTTTATTTATAAGCAGGGAATTATTAGTCTGCGGTGGGTTGGCACCCTGCCCGGGATTGTTTCCTGCCTTGTGCCCTGTGTTGGCTGGGATTGGCTCCAGCAGACCCCCGTGACCCTGTGTTCGGATTCAGCAGGTTGGAAAATGGATGGATGGATGGAATTATTAGTTTTATGGCAGTTAGTAGTACACAACATCAAAAGTAGACAGGATCACTTGCTGGCAATGTCGTGGCAATGTCTATGCCTCTATGCACAAATTATCTCTAATAAAAAAGCCTTTGGACATCGGTGATGTCATCGGCTTTTCTGATCTTTGTTAAAATTGCCACTCTCTGTCATTGTGACATAATTTTTTATTATCTTTTCACTTTGCTTCTGCTTTTTTTCTGAAGTTGTTTTTTTCACAACATCCTGCTTATGTTTTATTTTTGTTGTTTCAACACTTTGGAAATTTGTAACAATTTGTGGTTGAAAAGTCAGGGCAAATCCTTGCAGGCTTATCGTAGGAGTCCAAATGTAGTAACTTTCTAGAGGTTATTGTTACGGCCTATCACAGTTTGTACTACATGTTGTTTTCTTTTTCACCACGTATTACTACTTCAATGTAAAAGTCTCATTACCACCTGAGTCAAGCCACCAAACATGTCTTCATCTAGCTGCCCATTTGGTTAAGTGGTTGGTCAGCATCCCATTGCCACCAACTAACCATTTTTTACAGATTGCAGAGTAGAAGAAAATGAATTGGCAAGGAGTTGCCTTTTAATTTTGCACTCCGAACTTAGTTTACAAGTTTTTTATTAGTGTCGTTTTTACCCTTCTTTCATGTTTCTTCACATTGTTTCTTTGGTTAGCCCTTCAGTATATAATTTACTGTACTGTGTAGCTTACCTTGTGCGCCAGACTCTGTAGTGCTATGGAGGCCAGTGTGTATGAACCACTGTGTAAATGCATGTTTGTAATCTTCGTGTCAAAGGCTCATTTAAAGGCATAGATTGATCTTGATTGTTTGCTGGAGTGGGGTGTTGATAATAAAGTCTTATTTATTATGTGCATGCCTGCATATGCTCGGTTCATGTTCACATTTCAGCCAGTTCATTGGCACTTTTAGTATAATGCACACTGTGATCTGAAAATTCACCAGAATGACTAAAAAGCATGTGTCAGAGAGAGGATGTGCAGCATTGTTCATAATGGCATTCATTTTTGTTTTAATTCTTTCCTTCAGTACTACCTTCAGAGTGCCCACAGTGCATCCTATAACTGAACCTGCCCTTTTTAATTAGTTTGTTGATTCAGCGGGCCTTTCTTGAAGTGATGTCACCAGCCCAGCACACCACAGTGTAGAAAATCACACTGGCCATCACATTTATAGAAGAGGTGAAGAATGTCACTGCCCACATTAAAGAAACACAGTATCCTAAATGAAAAATAGTAGTTCTATGAGGTGAAGATGGATATTAAAGATGGCAGTTTCTCAACCACTCTTAAAGAATCTAAATATTGGACACTGCTCATTCTCTGTATGATAGGGTTAATCAAGCAATTAAAGTAAACGTAGACAAGGAAGAAATTGTGCGTAATTTTCAGAGGTGGTAAAGGGTAAAAAATCACAGCACCCAAGTCATGCAGAGGGACTCGTCGTTTGAATATTTGTTAAAGATGCTACTTCCATCCATCCATCTTCTGAAGTCATTCACAAGGCAAGAATCAACCCATGACTGGACACTAGTCCATCTTGAAACAATGTGACTCATGGAGATAACCACACTTACATATGACTTAGAAATCAACAAATTGTAACTGCATGTGTTTTGGTGAAAATTGAGCTATCTAGAAAACCATAAAAGTGATCAAGGATAAGAGCAAAATGCACACAGACAGTGATGAGACAAGGACTTGAAGTAGGGGTCGAAAGCAGCAATACTAATAAACTTGTTATCCATCATGCTACCTAGAAACCCATACTCCTTGGACATTTTCTCATAATATATTAGGCAGTTTTCTTATTACATTTATGTTATGAGATTAATACCCTATGTATAGTAAACAAAAAAAATGTTAAATGTTTAATGTCATGCCTTATATTAAACTTATTCGATTTGTGCAGTGTGAGTATACTGTAATATGTAAGCTAAAAATATTTTCAGATTAGCAAAAGTGACAAAATTAATATTTTACCAAAGTTTAAATTGCACAAATTTGACATTATTCCATAAAATATTCAACAGCAAGACCTATCACACTTCATTTACATAATATAAATTAGCTGAATAATTTAACTGCTAATTAACAATCTATAATAGCTTCTAAAATATAAGCTTATTTTTGATGTAGTGCTTACAGGTACACTGACACTGACTTCGGGCAAATAATTACTTTTTATATTTACTGATTACCCTGATTTGCATATACCCACAAGACCTGCAGTAATTAAATTGTTTCTTTAATATCTTGATAATGAGAAGATGCGTTTTACAGGTTAGACTCGTCTAGTGTGATCATTCTATTTATTGCCTAGTATTAAGAACTTAACCATAATTTTAATGCTGCACATGCATTAACATTTCTGCTGGAAGTATTAAGGTTTCTTAGAAACTGACCCTTTTAAATACAAACTTTATCCCAGTTATTATGAGCCAGCAGACATTTACGCAGCAAGACAATAAACCCCAGTCTTATAAATTTAGCACACGACCATTCTGAAGTTTTCTGAATACTCTTTACTGCTTTTCTAAAGATTCTCACTGCATATCCTTAGTGGATTTAAAATAGGACAAGTAATTTTGCAGCTTCTGAACACCTGTAATAATAAGGTTACATTCTAATACTCTATTTTGAACTTGGTGAATCCTGTCCTTCACATCAAGCAAAGCACATCCTACAATATTCACTTAATCAGATATTGATGCTACACCATGCTAGAAAAGCCATGTTTTATGGAATTAACCTGCTATGACAACCATGGTACTAAATTTTTCAGCATGTTGACAACCATGACATTAGTGTTATAATGCATTTTAGGCAGAACTGCAGACTTTATACTGATTCCACTGTTTAAAAGAGCCAACCATTGACATTTCTGAAATCCTCTTTTAGAAAGAAAAACACAATGTTAGAAAAGCAGGGCTGATTTCATTCTTTTGCCGGCACTGACAATAAAAGCTGTTCCTTTGCCTAAAATGTTGCAGAGGACAGTGTAAATGATTTAAATTTAATGACACTTCCAGGAAGTCTTACCAGATGGCAAGTAGTGCTTTATTTTTTATCGTTACTCCAAAACTGTTTTTGATATAGGGTGAGCCATATTTGTGCTGCCTGTTCCTAATAGGCGACAAATAATGTAAATTGTGAGCAACAGTGAAACACCTTAAACCAGTGCAATGAAATCTTGTAACTTATAAACAAAACACATCTGAATGAACTCCAAGCTGTCCCACATGCTTCAGTTCACAGCCTACTGAAGGGGAAATCTGTCAGAGCCTTTGGACTTTAATACACTTACTTAAGCTCCAGTTCATTCTGAATGGAGATCTCATTAAGTCCAAAATGAATCTATCCATAGTAAGTATTCGGACAACAGCAGGGTGTTTAAGCTAACCCTATCATGCTAGTGCTCAATCACTTGTAAATGATGTCATTTCAGTTATAGATATTACATTAGCATCATACTCATTTATTTCATTATGCTATGTGGAAAAGGTCTGCAATGAGAGCCCCTATCATGCACGACAGGATCATCAGCTGCATTTTACAACAGGGTCTCACTGAAGATCTGCAGATAAACCTTTGGCGCATTCCACAGCATGGCGGTGTGGCTTCTTTTGCCGCCTGACAGATGATCTTATCTTGAAAAAAATTAATTAGTTTATAAAGATGTTAGCAATAAACCAGGCTAGGTGGTATTAAGATTTTATAGCATCTGATACAAAGAAAACAGATTTCACCTACAAAGAAAACAACCTGTGGTGCATACACGATTAATACAGTATGTTGATGCTTGCCACGTTCAGGAGTTAAACTAATATGCTATAATAATTTAAATAACACAATGACTTGAAAGCTTGACATTCTGCAGTCATAAGGTATGAGTTTACTCGTATGTCATTGAGCCTGTCAAGGTGCAACATATGAGATAACTCGTACCTCAGTATACAGTGACTATAGACTCAACTATAAAGCTCTACTGCCATATCTCAGTTACCTACCATGCTGCCATCTAGTGGATAGCCATAGATCATTTTTTTGGTGGCAAGAGCTTGCAGAAAATGGTGTTATAAACAGTTATGTTGTTGCGAAAAAGGTATAAAGCTGCTGTTTTGAAACAACCAGATTTGTTGCAAGATGAATATTTTGAGGATAATGACAGTGATTGAGCTAGTGACAATTAACTGTATGATTCAGATCTTATAAGCTCTGGTACTGAGATGGATAGCTGCCCCAAAGGCATTACATCATCACAAAGTGTTTGACTTGTCATGACTGTCAGGGATCTGGGGACCTGGGTTCGCTTCCCAGGTCCTCCCTGCGTGGAGTTTGCATGTTCTCCCCGTGTCTGCGTGGGTTTCCTCCGGGCGCTCCGGTTTCCTCCCACAGTCCAAAGACATGCAGGTTAGGTGGATTGGCGATTCTAAATTGGCCCTAGTGTGTGCTTGGTGTGTGGGTGTGTTTGTGTGAGTCCTGCGGTGGGTTAGCACCCTGCCCAGGATTGGTTCCTGCCTTGTGCCCTGTGTTGGCTGGGATTGGCTCCAGCTGACCCCCGTGACCCTGTAGTTAGGAATATAGCGGGTTGGAAAATGAATGGATGGGATGACTGTCAGGACAGCATTAGATGGACATTCTGCTTCCCACTGAGCACAAACAGTCACCACCTACCAAAGGTGTTGTGTGCAACAATCATGGACCGCACAAAGAAACGTGTTACATTTGCAGCATATTTACATTTAAGCCTATACCCTGCACGGTGCTTTGTTTCAAGGACTCTCATTCAAATGCAGACATTCAGTCATGTTGCTGTTGAAAATAAAGTAATTATTAGTTTCTTTACATTTTTCATTGAATTTATTTACATTTTCAAAGTTTTGACACAGCAACTCTTGTTAATAAAAGCATTTCTTTTGTAACAAAGCACTAATAAGTTTGAAAAAGGTTTGGGACACCATGGTGAACCCTGTATAATTGAATGAAAGCAAAATACAAAAAAAAAGCAGAAGAACTTCTTTTCAGACAGGAGTTAACAAGTAGAAAGGCTCAAAACAGTGGTGTAGCCAACCCAGAAAGGAAGGTGTGGGATCAGGAGGGCAGACAATGGAAATGATGTCTGAGATTGTGAGGTCTTCTATGTTCCATCCTGCAACATTTATTTATGTAGCACATTTTCATACAAATAATGTAGCTCAAAGTTCTTTACATGATGAAGAAAGAGAAAAACAAGACAAAATAAGAATTAAAATAAGAGAACGCTAATTAACATAGAATAAAAGTAAGGTCCGATGGCCAGGGAGGACAGTAAAAACAAAAAAACTCTAGACGGCTGGAGAAAAAAAATAAAATCTGCAGGGGTTCTTGGCATTCTACCTAACATAAATGATCAGTCCTCGTTGTATTCAGGGTTCTCATGTAAGGACTTGATGATGACGGTCACGTGGACTTCTGGTCTTTAATCCATCAATGTAGGGACATCACGGTGCTTTGATTAGGTAGTGGTGGCGCAGATCGCCACCACAGAAAACTGGAAAAAGAACAGAAGAGAGAGTAGGGGTTAGTAAGGATTTTGGAGCCACCATGAATAATAATGATAATTAATAGAATATACAGAGCATCAGGAATTAACTAAGATGAAGCTATGATAAAGCCATGTTAAAGTAATGTGTTTTCAGCAGTGTTTTAAAGTGCTCCACTTAAAGTGCACAGTTTTTAATATCTGGAAAAGATTTGGGATTAAATTGTTCAGAGATCTTTATATAGACAATATCTTTGCATCCTTTGAACAATTACATTCCAAATTTAACCTTCCAGCTATACTTTCACTATCTTCAAATTAGAAACTTTGTCAAATCGAACCTGCCCGATTTTCCTCATCTCGTACCCTCCACCATGCTGGAAAAAATACTGCTCAACTTTGAGGATTTAGACACCATTTCTGCAATATATAAAATTTTATTAGAGTCCCTTCCTTTCAAAGATCCAAGAGGACAATGGGAAAAAGATCTCTTAATCAATATATCAGAAAAGGAGTGGAAGGTAGCAATGCAGAGAATTCACTGGAGCTCCATATGCGCAAAGCATAGAATTATTCAACTAAAAATTATATATCGAGCTCATCTGTCTCACCTAAAACTGTCCAAAATGTTCCCAGGGCAAGATCCAACCTGCGAACGCTGCAACCAAGCTCCTGCCTCACTGGGTCACATGTTTTGGGCATGCACCAAATTAACAACATTTTGGACCAAAATTTTTAAGTACCTTTCAGACAGCCTTGGTGTCACAATCCCTCCTAACCCATTAATAGCTGTGTTTTGTGTTCTTCCAGATGGATTTGAAATGGATAAGGACTAGCAAACGGTCATTGCATTCACTACAGTTTTGGCACGCAGACTGATTTTGTTAAATTGGAAGAATCCTAACTCTCCTCTAATAAGTCAGTGGGATACTGATGTTTTATATTATTTGAAATTGGAAAAAATCTAATTCTCAGTTAGGGGATCTGTACAGAATTTTTTCGAAACCTGGCAGGATCTAATCAATAATATTTTAGAATAAGAAGAAATAATTATTTCTGCATTTTTTTTCCTACTCCATTTATCTTTTTCTTCCCTATTAAACTCAATAATTTAGGCATGTTTACAAGCCTTATGTTTTACTCCTTAGGCCATGCTCTCCTTCTCAGGGGTGGGGTTTGACTTGTTTTCAATCCTATTTTTTGTAAAAATTGATCTATATGTACCGAATGATTACAATAAAATTAATAAAAAAATAAATAAAAATTTAAAGTGCTCCACTGTATTAGCCTGGTGAATTCCTATTGGCAAGCTATTCCAGAAGGCCACCTCACCACTTCTTTTAAGTTTAGCACTTGGAATTCTAAGCAGGCACTCATTTGAAGATCTAAGGTTATGATTTAGAGCGTAAGGTGTCAGACATTCCGAAATATAAGATGGAGCGAGATTATTTAAGGCTTTATAAACCATAAGCAGTATTTTAAAGTCAATTCTGAATGACACAGGTAACCAATGTAGTGACATCAATTGGTTAATTCAGAGGGAGGAAGAGGAAAAGCATTATGTAACAGTGCCAACCCCAGGTAATTACCATCACTAGAGCCTTTAAGCAGTCTCCCTGTCCATACTTGTGACACTTTCTAATATAATTCCTCATATTTTTTAAGTGTTTTGATAGTTTTCATTATACAGTATATTATATATGCATATGTCCTGGTAATAATAATTAGTCCAGCATCAATGTTGTAAGCATGTAATACATACCCATGAAATGTTGGTTTATAATCAAGATATATAACGTACCAAAGTCTCCTCTGGCAGAATCACACATAAAACAGAAACCAACCAAGGAAGACATTCCACTCCATATTGATCACACACACACACGGAGAATCACTAATGTATCCAATATATCAGCATCCTTAGAGTGTGAACAAACGGAAAATGGGTGTAAATGTCGAAAAACTTAGGATTGTGTATTGTGCTGCTAAACAAATAAAGGAATGCTATTAAGAAGTATCACTTTAAAAGCAAACATCCCAGGCAAACGTCTGTCTTCGTTTACAGGTAACAGTCCATTATAAAGTAGATGGTGAGAGCCAAAGGTAAACACAGGGGAAACTAACATGCTGCTGAAGGATGCACTCATCCGCTTTTGGGCAGGTGGGGGGATTACAAGGGGTGGACATATATAACAAACCACTGAGCTCCTATCCTACCTTATAAGGAAGGTGTGGATCAATATGTTGTCCATCCATTCATCCATTTAGGCAGCTTTGGAAAGTGTTGGTTGGAGGGTTATATCATTTATTAGTGTAATTCATCACTCATAAACATCACCAGCATATTTTAAGAAATGTGATGATCAGGGCCAGATTAAGACATGTAGAAGCCCTCAGCACTTAAAAGATTTTGGTGCCCCCATATATATCTAATTCAAAATATAAACAATAATAAACTAATAAAATTTTATTTTTTTAAATGAAACTAAACTTACAGTAAGATGGAAAACAATGTTTATTTTTGTATACTTCCACTTTATTTATGTTTAAAAAGTTTTCTCTTACTTTTTCTAATTGCAAAGTCTTTGATCAGATCCGCAGAACTAATGTTACATAACACATCTTCTTCTATACTTCTTCTATTCAGCCTGCCTTGTGGCATAGTTGTTCTGTGGGATTTTTAATATTGTAAGGTTAGTAAACTCTTTTGGGACTCCCCCCAGCGGGATGACAGGCTGAAGAGCATCCCAAAGCACAATTGCTGCATCTGTGGAAGACAGCCTATCAGTTGCCGGGGCATCCGCAGGCCTCCTGGTGCTTTAGCAGGTTGCAGTAAAAGCAAATCCAAGCCGATCGTGTTTGCGATATAAGTGCCTGTTGTCGATGGGTGATGCAAGGAACATTATAAATGCAGGGAACAGTATTACTTGGCCACAACCCTGCCTGACTGCTGTGTCTGCGCATAGGAGAGTGGTAGATCCCATTACAATAAATAACCGTGCTGTTCCTGTTTCAAGCTGAATAAAGCTGGTTTTGTTAAAGTACTGAGACTCAGCCCTCATGTTTTAGGGTGCAAGACAGGGACTCACACATCACAATATACAGTACTTGAAATGAGAAAATAAACGCTCAGCTGAGCAATTTGTGACCATTAATGTTAAAAATATACAATAGCAAATTTCTGTATTTGGAAGGGCATACAATATTGTATTCTATGATTATTTTATACAGTTCAGCATGACTGGATAACTGAATGGGATAGCCAACATGACCAAGACAAGAACGATCACGTGAGCCTCGGTGGACCATGTGGCAGTTACCAGATTCTAATTTTGCTGTATTCCCAAAATTAATATATGTCATTAACCTCTATCATTACTATTTTATTATTATTTTTATTATTGTGTATATGTATGTCATTTTTTCATTTAATGTGGGAGCCCCCTTTTGTGGAACCTGGTTCAGCTGCACCATTTCTAGTCTTGCACCATGTGGTCCATGCTAAATCCGTGGTGCCCCCCTTTCCTTGATGCCCTAAGCACGTGTTTATTTTGCTTACTGGTTAATCCAGCCCTACTGATGATTACCATAATCCCTTATCTAATGATGATTAACAAAATATATTCTATTTCCTAAATAAAATGCGCCTATTATTTTAAAAGAAGTATGTCGTGACAGTTAGTTGTAACACAAAATAATATCAAATTAGACAAAAAGGTATGGATAGACTAAAAAAGTATTGAAAGTTTAAGGTTAAACTGCAGGAAAAGAAATGGAATTCCACCCTAGCGACAGACATTTTTTGTTCAGACCTTAATTTGTATTTTCTCCAACATTTCCAGAAAAATTGAGCAAAACGTCAAAATAATTAGTGTCTATTTTACAAGTCAATCTCTCATTTATAACTGATATGACCTTTGAGTGTTGTGAGAGGGGAGTCCCAGTGAAAATCAGAGAGAAGTTTGCCACATTAGATTCAAGGTCATCTTATTCACTCATTTATGAGACCTAAAATAAAGCAGGTAACTCAGATGGAGCATCCTGCTGTTGCAGATTGTCTTTGTGTAGTAGCTCCTAGATGGTGCACTGATGAGACCATTGAAATGGTGGTCTGGTGCAGAGATCTGGCCTTGCTACCAATGTTCATGTACAGGACAGAGCTCAGTAACTGAGGTCGAGACCAAAGTGCAGAGAGGTGTTTGGAGGCGAACATATGCATCAAAAGAAAAATGGCAGACGGTAGACCAAGACAAGAGTTGGAAGACAATGTTCTGATGGTATGTGAAAAACCTGGAGTTGGAATAAGGCTAAGTGAGAGGCTGTGGTTGTCATGAATTTGTCAATTATTGTTGCACTTCAACCAGCAAATGACAAAGGAACCTCTGGTAAATTCCCAGCATTTAACTTTATGGAGGCCAAAGCTCCTGAATTAATTGAATGTTATGTTGGAAAGCCAGGCACCTTTCTCCTCCAGAGGTTAGTGTAAGGTGCAAACATGTGTTTACTTTTTCATTTTAGTAGTGTCTCATATCAACAAAACAACAGTGGTGAGAGAGTGACAGTTAAAGAATGAAAATGAAAGTGTTCAGAGACAACTGAGTAATTGGGTAATTCTGCTTATTACTGTTGGCCTGTCCTTCATTCCATATATTCTGAAAAAAGTGTGCCCTCTATGCATCTCTTCTAATGTAAACTAATGCTAAGTGACGCATACATAGCAAACGCGTGCTTTATGATCCAAAACAAGTCACCCACCTCTCTATATTTTTAAAATGTTAATTTCTGTCCATCTGTCACACAATTACTAGGTCTAGAATCTTGGTCTGTATCTTAATTGGAACCTTATGTTCTGATACATTCTGTAAATTTAGAAACATATAGGTAGTAGGAATCTGGTGGGCCTTTTACTGGTTTAATTAAAGCACAGCCCCTGCAAGCTCATCTATTGTTAATCCCCATGAACACAGTACATACATGTTCAGAATTCACAATCAAGTGTAATTTCTTACTTCCATAAACAACGGATGGAGAGTTTATGGTTGTTTACTGTATATCTAACTTTTTGTAGCAGTTTATTTTAGGATCATAGGTTCACACATTTCACTATTAGTATAACAAAACAATTTTGGCAGCATAGATGAAAAACAGAAATTAATCAAGGACACAATGCAAGTTTATCATAGGGATCTGTCACGTGCACATTCATTGTCACTCATACCAATGTAAAGTTGCCAATTAATACAACTTGCATTTTTGGAAAGTGGTTGGAAACCTGAGGACCTTGAGAAATCCCATATGAAGATCAAGAGAAGATCCAAATGTACTGTCTTTATAAATGTATATGTTCATATACTGTACCTGCAGCATCTTCCCTTCATCATGCCCCATTTCTCCTAACCTGTATCACCAGATGCACTCCTCTTTCTCCTCTCAGTTTCTGTAGGCCACACATCTGAGGTCCTTCCCATTTCAACATAACTCTTGCATTCACCCCTTCCTCATGTCACTTTTTTTCAATACGCTCCCCCTTCTCTCAGCCTCTGCTCTCTGAACCACTCTGATTTTATTGTCACCTTTTTTGCTGCATCATTCCTTCAATACATCTCATTCTTCATGTCCTTTTGTCCCAGTCTTTACCTTCAGGTACACTGTTCTCCTGGTTTCCAGCTCCATGTGCATTTGTCACTTTCTTGTGCTCAGCCTTATAATGCACACTGCATAAATAAAATGAAGTTCTTCATTTTAATACATTCTTGTTTATAAGGTTACCAGAGTTAAGACATGTTACTTTAGCATGGCCTTCTCATAACTTCACTTTAATTTAATCCTGATACTCTGTATATTCAGTTCATCATAATAACTATTCATGGTGGCTCTAAAATAACCCCTACTCTCTCTTCTGTTTCTTTTCCCGTTTTTTTGTGGTGGCAACCTGCACCACCACCACTTAATCAAAGCACCATGATGTTCCTCATTGATGGATTAAAAGCCAGAAGTCTGCATGACCATCATCATCAAGTCCTTCCAGTGGGAACCCTAAATACAAAGATGACTGTTTCATTTATGTTAGGCAGAAAGCCCAGAGGGGGCTGGGCGGTCTCATGTTCTGGATCCCCTGCAGATTTTATTTTTGTTCTCTCCAGCCGTCTGGAGTTTTTTTTGTTTTTTCTGTCCCCCCTGGCCTTCGGTCCTTACTCTTACTCTATGTTAATTAGTGTTGTCTTATTTTAATTCTTACTTTGTCTTTTATTTTTCTTTTCTTCATCATGTAAAGCACTTTGAGTTACATTATTTGTATGAAAATGTGCTATATAAATAAATGTTGTTGTTGTTGATGGTCAGACATGCAAGTAAGAATTTCACTGTACCCTCTACATGAGACAATACTACTGCTACTACTATTGTACATGCAAAGTTTGGTGCATCAGTGGACTTCAGTTGTGTTTTTGAATGAATAAGTGCATTAATGGCAAGTGTACTATTTTAACATCTAGCCTTTGATTTAAAGCTTGATCCAGGCACAATGCTGTCTGTGTGGAGTTTGCATATCCTCCCTGTGTTTGATAGACTTTCACCAACTACAGGACTTTTATTCCCACCTACATCTGAACAACGTTTCCGTTAGGTTGATTTAAGTTTTACCTTAGGTGTTAAGTGAGTGGCTGTGAGTGTGTGTCTGAGTCAACCAAGCATCACATCTACAGCTGGTTCAACAGGATAGGCTTTAAGACCCTGTAGTGAAATAAGCAGGTTCCGAAAAGTAATTAAGGATTTAAACATATTCCATTTTTATTGTAAAACAAATTCTGTCCTGTTTGATTTTCTAATACATGACTGTATTTTGACATGAAATGTAATACTGTGTCGCTGTCAAGAGTATTTTACTATGGTAACTCATACTCAGTATGTTATTATTTAGTTACTGTTATTCCTTGCCTACTCTGCAAAAACACAGTGACCCCAAGTCCTTCACCCACTCACTAGTTCCAGCAGCACCTGAATTCTCCGTTGTGCACAGACTGACCTTTCTGTAGAAGATGAAAGAAAAGAAGCAATATGTACGTGAATGTGATTTTCTTATTTGGAAATGTGCACATAAAAGTGGTGGCTGCATTTATTTTACATTAAGTGTCAGACCCTTTTTGTTTTTCTATGTCAGAATTCTTTCCACTGCATACTTCATCCAACAGATGAAGAAACTGAAAACATTTTGTCCACCCTGCTTTATGCTCAAAAATGTCTAACTGCTCAAAAACAGTAACCTGATGGGTATCATCCAGGTCTCTATTAAATCTGTAATTAAGCGGAGCTCTATGTGTTTGTTATTCTCTTTACTTGGAATCTTGACACAATTAAATAGGGCCTGTAGAAAGGTAAACTTTTATAATTAATTAGGGAAGGCTATTGCTCTGTTTGGATCATCAAAAAATGTGTACTTTGGCATAGACAGCATTTCAGAAGCTGAGCTCCACTGAGGATTGTGGTTGTAAAAAATTAACTTTGTTATTGCTTTCTGTTTTACTTCAAGCTACAAGTTTTAATAAGATTGTGCTTATCTTAAAGGCTACTGAGGATATCAGAGCAAATAGAGTGGGCTATAGAGTGGGCTGCACATAAAGCCCAGGCACTGTGTGTGTCGAGTTAGCTTTTGTGTGTGGTCCAAGTGTAATCTGGCTTTGTGTGAATGGGGGTGGGTGTGTGCATTGGTGTGCCTTGACGTAGACTGGCACTCAATCCTGCGGCCCTTTTCTGGATTTGTGGCTTAGAACATTGATGGTTGTTATGAAGGACTTTGATGTACAGTTGATTTTTATGCACATGCTGTAGAGTGGAACCTGTTTACAATTGAGGCTAATCTATTTTCCTAGCTGGGAAATCTATCTCAGGTGTTTCAGATTTAAATTTTACAATATTTTAATGAGAAAAATGAGTATCAAATTATGGTGGGTCTTGCTGTCAATGATATATGAAAATGCCGAGATATTATTTCATCTTATGTCCTCTCTACAGTCTTACACAGTATTATATTGGAAGACAAAAGGTTAATTGAGAACAATTTCCCATCAGAAAGATAAAGTATCAAAGATGCTATCATGCAGTACACATTCTGTAGGATGTCTGCATCCCAGGCTTTAACAATTGCCATGCTTGCCACCCTTGAACAAAATATATCAGATAATAAATCTTCACTTACAGAGACAAGAGGTGAGTAAAGGGAGTGTATAACATAACCCACAATACACCAATAAATGTACTCTGCCTGCTCTGTTATAATCGTTCCATTTTAATACATTTTTATGAAATAAAAATGTAATTACAGGGCACCATAATGCTTGCTTATTTTTTCATTGTCTAAGACAGGTTGAAATCTTAGTAATCAATACAGACTTCAGCGTTAACGTTTGCTGTGCACCATGCAATACACATGTCACTGTTATATACCATTTGGTATGGGATTTGTAAAAGCAGTGTTAATGTTTGTAATGTGCCATCTGTTGGAATGATAAATGCAATGCATTTTATTACTAAAAATGTTAGAGATGCAGCATCTTTTGGAATAACAGAGACATAGTAACTGGATGGACATAGGGACAGACAGACACTTATTCTCCTTTTGGGTGTTTCAACTATGGACATCAAACTTTCAGATTACTTCAAGGTAGCAATAAGCTCTTAATTTTAGGCAAAACAGTTTGTTCTTCTATTTCTATATAGAATAAGGGAGAAGCAGCAGCAGGGTTGCCAGGTTCCTAAAAAATGTACATTATAGCCGAAAGACAACTTAAAAATAGCAAATTTCCCCAAAAATAGTCCAATACCTGAAGTAGACAACATGGCACACCTGAAACTGGGGGTCAGTGTCAGAATGAGAGGATTAGGTACACACTATACATTTAAAGCTCGGAGGACAGGGGGATTTCCTCTCACAGGTATATTAGAGTGATAGAAGCTTACAAATGTAACACTTCATAGTGTTTTGATTGTACAAACTCTCAGTCTGAATGTAACAAAGACCAAAGAAATGATATTTGATTTTAAGAGACAGAAATCTGTATGTTCACCTATTGTAGTTCTGGGAGAGGAGGTAGAAATAGTGAATGAATATAAATACTTAGGAACTTACCTAGATAACAATCTTAACTGGAATACAAATACAAAAAAATTATTTTCTAAGTGCAACCAGTGCTTATTTCTCCTCCATAAACTCAAACTATTTAAAGTAGACAAGGACCTCATGTTGTCCTTCTATCGTAGTATGATCCAGTCCATGATCACTTTCAGTTTCATTGCCTGGTTTAATAGCCTGACAAACCAAAACTCAAAAAAGCTCCAGCAGATTACGAAGTATGCAGCTAAAGTTATTGGGGCTGATGTAGATGATTTGACTAGTGTGTGTCAGACGGCAATGCTAAAGAAACTGGAAATCATCTCAACTGATGACAGACATCCATTACATGTAGAACTAAACTTCAGTAAATCAGGAAGGATAGTTGCTTTGAAAACCCACACAAATCGCTCCAGAAACTCCTTTCTTCCTAGTGCCATACGAGTTTTCAATAAGAAATATCGGAGATAATGTTTAAGGTTTTGATATATATTCTGTTACCTTTTTTTTTTTTTTTTTTTTTTTTGGTATAGATATGTTTTATCTAACTGCCTTACCTTAACCTTTCTTATTTCTATTTGTATGTTTTATTTCATTCTGTCTGTTACTTGTTATTAGATGCAACTGAGAAGGCAAATTTCATGTTTTCCTGTGTAAACATGACTAAATAAAGAAACCTAACCTAACCTAACCTATTTAGCCACAATTTGAATAAGAGAGATCACTAAAAATATTTTAAATCCTTACCAGAAGATGAGAGAAAATCAAAGTCTGAACTGAGCAAAGGTTAGAAGCAAAAAAATCATCAGACTGAGTAGCCAAATGACAACAACAACATTTATTTGTATAGCTCTTTTTCATGTAAACAATGTAGTTCAAAGTGCTTTACAAGATGAGAAAGTTACAAGAAAAGAAAAACAAATAAGATAAGGCAATAATAAAATTAAAGATGAAAGAAAAAAATTAATCAAAGCAATCTTAAAAACAGATAAATATCAAGTAGAAGAGCAGCGCCCTTATATACTCATATATATGAGTGCGGTGAGAAGATCAGATAGCCAGGAAGATGAAAAAAATTCCAGTTGGGCTGAACAAAAAAAAAAAACTAAATCATCAGGGCTACCAAGGCCAAAAGATCACCCAGCCCCATCTGGGCATACTAACTAAAATAAATGTTCTTAAATCAGACCTTTTAGTTTTCATGCTTCACATGATAGGAATTTGATGAAGCTGTTCTTGTGGACAGCTGAGACACCCGCCTTCATTCCATCATCTTAGGGGGCTGCATGGTGCCTTGATGAGGTGGTGATGGTGCAGATCGCCACCACAGAAGAAAGAGAAAAAACAGCATGGAAAACTGTGGACTAGTACAGATTGTGGATCCCTGAAGAATGTGATTGTTCTAGTAGTCTATCAGGAATACAAATAAAATGTAGCTACGAAGAAGCAAAATTAAAATAATGTTTTTTTAAAATGATCCACGCTATTAGCCTGCCTAATTTCTATCAGTAAAGTATTCCAGATTTTATGTGCATAACAGCAAAAGGCTGCCTCACAACTTCTTTTAAGCTTGGCTTTTGATATTATAAGCAGACCACCATTAGAAGATTTAAGGTTACAACTTGGAGTGTAGGGGGGCAGGCATTCTAAAATATAGGATAGAGCAAGATTATTTAAGGCTTTATAAACCACTAGGGGGCTTACCTCCTGCTCGCTTCACTCGCCAACCCCCCTTGCCTGCGCTACGTGCCAGCCACTTCGTGTCTCTGCCGCTCGTGTTGTGAAGAGGGGGGCACCCCAATGAGATGCGGTCGATCCTCCGAAACCCCCTCTTAAACGGTGATACAATGGGAAACAAATACAGTTTTTTTTTACCTCCTCTTTGCTCAATCAGCTGCTGGCTTGCTGTTGCTGCCATGCCGCATGATGTGCATCTTGCACGGCGCTTTGAACATTTAAAACCCTGTACAGCAGTTGTCTTTGTTATCTACTCTTTGTCTTTTATTTCCGGCCCTGGGCATAGTTAAACCTCTTGCCACAAATTCTCATTTCACAGGACGTGAGTTCTTGATATTTTTTAGTTTATAATTTAAAAACGGAATAAGAATCTGAAAATCTAACAACATCACATTAAAGTTCGATAAACTCTGAAAAGAATGATACCAAACATATATATGTAGGTTTTACAATAAGCAAGATTTAAAGCGTGACATAAAACGTGACATACAAACGTCACATAAAATCATTGCACAAAATCGTTGCACTTTTAGGCTTAGTATTTTATATATATAAAGTCGATTAGTAGCAATTCAAAATCTATTCTGAAGACAGATTGCAAAATCAAAATCTAGCAGAGAAAACACACAAAGTCCTGTCTCCCTAAATACATTTTTAATAGCTAAACGCTCCACAAATATTGATTTACAATATCCAGAAACTACCGCCGTCTCAAATGGAGTCCGACATGGCTTTGTTTTTTGCAAAGAGACTTTTTAATTTTGTTAACAAAACTATTTTTGTTTTCACTATTGTATTTGTAATTTTTCATAGTTTACTTTTGCTTCTCATCCCTTTTATGTTAAGGATGTGGTGAGGAGGGGTGGTAGATGCTTCTCCGCTGCTACAGGTGATCAGGCAAAAAGAAAAAAAAAAGATTTTTAAGAAATAAACTTTTGTAATAACCTAAATTATCTACAGCAAGAATATTTTAATTTTTAAGACTGCCTCTAATAAAGTGAAAGCACCAGTGGCATTTCTGCAGTAAGTGTTAGTGAGGCACAGCCCAACGAGATATGCAAAATAAGTAATAAGCTTCCCTCAGTAATTTAACTCATTATTAAAATGTTTATAGCAATCCTCAACGTTGTCTTCTTAAGTATTTTGTTTTAGTTTTATATTAAACACTTAATGTAACTTCTTATCTAGAAAAGTATTGCTTTTTGTGGTATGTGAAATTGTTCTTAAGTCAGGTGTTGCTAGCTTGTTTCTAGGTGAGAGGCTGGACCAATTGGCCCTGCAGTGTCCTCTATACCCTTGGGTGTACGTGTGCATGGGTGACTTGAACTTCCCTCTTTGGAAATGAGGCTTGAAAGCTTCAGATCCTCCCTTTTTTCTTATTTTTTTAAATTAAGTGTTTACACTTCTGGTTCAAGGTTTTCCTAGTCAAGTCTATGCAGCACAAAGCAGTGAAGAGGGATGGAAGGTCCAGTATTATTTGCTCCCTTAAAAGAGGCCACAGTAATATGAAAAAAAAGAAAGCAGTTCAATATCAGGAATACATTAAGAAAGACATGACACTGATAAGGCTGCAGTGGTATCTTGATGTTCACCCCTGCTGGGGAGGTCCACCTTAAATTTGAAAAAGTCACTAAGGAAGTCTTACATGTGCGTCTTCCACATTGTGGAAAAGAAACCAGCAGGATGATGCCCCTGTTTCAAAGAAATGTTGAATCCTAGGGTGGAAGTCACAGGCAGTCATAAAATATCATTTTCAATTGTAGGTATTCATAAAATATTTTTTTCAATTATTTTCTGGCCTTGAGTTGTCCAGCAAACACCACATTACACATTAGTTAGTGCTGCTACCTGAAAGCCCCAGAGACTTGTGTTCAAGTTCTACAGCATGTGTAACCTGTGTATCCTTTCTTTGTTATTGTGGTTTTTCTGCTTTTTTCATCTCAAAATTGGTTGATTCTTAACCTGAGTTGATGCTCTTTCACATAAAGCAGTTCATAACCAATATATTTTCAAGGCGGCAGGAGGCTTCAAGGCTCTCGGTTTACTTAACATTTGAATTTATTTGGCTGTATTTTTTCGGATGATGACAATGTCAGAGGGTATCACAATGATCTGATGCCAAAAGAGACAGACCAGGTAACAGCCTCCTATTGTTTGAATGATATTTTTTGATGTGAACTGTGCCTGAACTTGCATGACTTGCTACTCATTATCCAAAAATAGATATTATCATTCAAGTAAGTAGTAGTAGGGTGGGTGATGTACTGTGTTAGCAATAATGCAAGTAATGAGAAGTCAAGCAAAATGACACATTTTATTGCCTAACTGAACAGATTACAGGTTGGTCTGTTCTGTTAGCCAACAAAAGGTATCATTTTGCTTGACTTTGCTTAAGTAAGTTAATGTTTACATTAGAGATCATACTGGCATGGCCACATCAGAATTTTCATGCCAAAAACACCACTGCTGATTATTAGTATTTAGTATTGTCATTTTTAATTTTATTTTTGTTTGGGCATTTTTGCATTATTTTGAATTTTGTAAGCTTTTATGTTTCAGTATTTTTGAGTTTTTAAATTTTTGAAGATTATTCTGAAGTATTTTTGATTCATTTTATTCATTTAATAAAAGGCTAAAGGTTTGGAGGTTCCGCTTGTCTATATTAGAATTCTAAAGATTATTTTGGACTTTTTGATGTATGCAGGTCTTTCTTGAATTATTTACATTTTTTGGTTAGTTAGGTCTGGAATCACAGCACAATCAGCACAATGACATCACACATTGCACTTCCACATATTAGCAACATGAACACCATTACTAACAAAATAAGAATACACAATGGGAGTTTTGAATACACAATGGGAGGTCTGAACATCAAAAGTACACCTTATGAGAAGGGTTTAGTGGAGTCGTAGTGGTCTCATCACTATCAACTTCCAAACAGTGTTCAGAAGCCATTAAAAAGGCTAACAGAATGATAGGTTATATAGCACGATGTTTGGAGTATAAATCCAAGGAGGTTCTGCTCAAGCTTTATAATGCACTGGTGAGGCCTCATCTGGAGTACTGTGTGCAGTTTTGGTCTGCAGGGCACAAGAAAGACAAAATCCAGAGAAGATCGACTAGGCTGATCTGATTCACGAGCTATGAGAGAAGAATAATGAAGAAAGATTAAAAGAGAGGAGCCTTTTCAGTTTAAGCAATAGAAGATTAATAGAAGACATGATGGAAATGTTAAAAATTATGAAAGGAATTAGTACAGTGGATCAAGACTGTTATTATAAAATTAGTTCATCAAGAACATGGGGACACAGTTGGAAACTTGAAAAGGGTACATTTCACACAAACATTAGAAAGTATTTCTTCATACAGAGAACCATAGACACAAGGAATACGCTATCAAGTTGTGTGGTAGACTTTAGGGACTTTCAGAACTCAAATTAAGTAATTTGGACTGGCAAGCTTTGTTGGTCTGAATGGCATGCTCTTGTCTAGATTGTTCTAATATTTTAGAAAGAACCAATGATATATAGAATAAATTACCAAATAGTGTGGTAGACAGTAGGACTTTTAAAACTAGACTTGATGTTTTTTAGAAGAGTTAAGTGGCTAGAACTGGTGAGCTTTGTTGAGCTGAATGGCCCGTTTTCATCTAGACTGTTTTAACATGACTGTGGCCATCAATAAACACACAAAACGGATGGTATCCACAATCAGGATCAGCAAACAAAATGGAAGAACAATATTCCTATGAAAATGACATTAAAAATAATAATGTAAAACAAGAAAAATAAATTTCGAACTCAATTCTGCAGAGTCTAAAGACTCAAATCATGACAGTGCATTAAAGCATGACAAATCCTAAGACAAAGGACATATTGTATTCCATTAATAGGAACAAAAGGAATTCTCTCTTATTTGAATGAATTGTGCACAAATGTACACACATGTAAATTCTCTTGCATTAATTGCAAAGAAAGACAAATTAGTTCATAATGTTATGATAGTTTTCAAATCAGTTCAACTTTTGGCAGTTGTAACTTCTCAAATGATCTAAGGATTTTTAATAAAATGATTAAGGTAATTGCAAATGTTCCTGTTGCTGGTAGTAATAAAAAATATTATACATTCAAGAGGAAAAAGAAAATATTAGTTACTAGCCATCCCCCGAGCTTCGCCCGCGTATTAGTGAAACAGGACAGTGAGGAGGGCCTGGCCCAGCTCTCTACTCCTGACGTCACTCTTCCCCCTCCCCTCGGCCCGCAGCCTCTGTCTCGGATTAGCGCAAATACATCACTCCTGCAAGCAAACTGTGATTCTAAGCGCAATGAAAGAATTCGCAAAATCAACTGGAATGTTCAAGAAAATTATAGAAAAAAAAAGATCTAAATCCATTAAGGAGTTCTTTCGTTCGCTAACTAAGCGAAGGTTACGCCCCGAGGCAGACGCGTGAGTGAGGAGGGCCCCGCCCCCTCCCCGCAGCCCAATGAGTCTCTCTCGGATTCGTGCTAATAAATCGGTACCGCAAGCGAACTATAATATTTAGCGCAATGAGAAAGTCGCAAAATCAATGTAATGTTCAAGCAAATTATAGAAAAAAACTCGATCTAAATCTGTTATGTAGTTCTCTCGTGAAAAGCGGACAGACATACAAACGAATCTAAAAAACTATAAGAAATTTTGCGCCTGGACCACATTTTTAAAACCGTTTCTTATCGAGCAACTATGGGCCAAGGGTAACCTGCATTCCAAATTTCAAGTCCCAACTCCTCATGGTTTAGGAGATTTCATGATGAGTGAATCACTGGTATTTGGCTTTTATATATATAGATTCAGAAGAACAAGAAGTAGTAGTGCATTTTGTCTGAGATATATGTTTAAAAACACAATTGTTAATTTGCATTCCACCCCAATGCAAACTTTTAAGGGTAAAATACACAGAAACGATGTTAAAATGGAAAACAGCAACACTCTGAGTACATTTGTGGCCATAAATATATAAATTAGGATGTTCCACTGGACGAAAGTAAAAAAAAAAAAAAGGTTATTACATTTTATCTTTGTGGTGCATATTTTGTTAGTTTTACTAAATGAAGCAGAAGTCATTTTGACAAAACTCCAGCACAATGGCACATTAGTTAGCATTATAACCTCACAGTTCCAGGGACCTACTCTAAGTTCAATTCCTGAGAAGTTTAAACGTTCTTTCTGTGTCAAGGAGAGTTTCCCAATATCCTTCAACTTTGCACAGACTTGCACCTCTGGTAAATTCACAATTCAGAACTGAGCAACTGTGCAAGGGTGCTCTGAGATGAACTGGCACCCCATTCAGTGCTGGAGCCTGTCTTATATTAGATACTGGTGGAACAGGCCAAAGCTCCCTGCAGCCCCTGCATTGAAAAAAAGCAGATTCAGAAAATAGATAAATGGATAACTATGAGACGAAAGGCCCTTATTCAGAAGCACTTCAGGAATAGGCTGCAAAAATTTAAAGGATAAAACTTTGTATTTATGCATCTGATGGCATACTACTGTGGTCAGGGGTAGAGTCCTCTGTGACATGAGAGAAAAAAGAGATAAGAGGAGCTGAGATTAAAATTGGGATGCTGTCATAATTTCCGTGCCATTGCCTGTTCCTGGCAGATAGAGGCAGTGGTTACACAAGATAAAACAGTACTCCCTATGTGCAATGACAGAAAGGACACTGAAGTCTATCCTAACGTCAGCAGCGCTTAGGGAAATGACAGCCAAGAAAAAAAAAATTTAAAAAAGGAACATCAACAACAATTGGAAATACCTCGGTTAAAATTGTAAAAGGCAAACCTTAGAAAATAAATTCATTTACTGAATTCTATCCCACTTTTTCTTCAGCGTTTACTTCTTTTTTTTCTCTGACATGTAAAATCAGATCACAGCATACACAAGAAACTTGAAGATCCTACAGTAAGAATTCTGTGAAAAAATAATAACAATAAAGCAAATCAAAAAACAGCACTGCTTTCCAATGCTCAGTTCCTCAATACTGTATAACCTTTAAAAAATCAATATCAATAACTTTGACAAAGAAAGGTATAATTTCCCTTTATCTTTACAGGGAATGCTTTCTCAGTTTGTTGCATTCAGAGTTTTTATTATCGAAAACATCATAGAAGTAGATAACTAAATGTCTGCTTTGTGTTATTTTTGTTTCATATAACCCATCCATCTATCCATTTTCTGTCATAGCATATCACTGGTCAGAGTTGGGGTTTACATAGTTTGTAGATAATGAAATGATTTATTTTATATTAGACTTATG
The DNA here is from genome assembly GCF_900747795.2 of Erpetoichthys calabaricus. Lineage (NCBI taxonomy): Eukaryota > Metazoa > Chordata > Cladistia > Polypteriformes > Polypteridae > Erpetoichthys > Erpetoichthys calabaricus. Next base: position 89,725,921 of record NC_041398.2, on the reverse strand, counting down.
AGTGTGAACACAATCAAAATCAATAATTCAGAATAAAGAACTAAGGTAATATTAGTTTATGTGCTGTTCTATGAAAACAGTAGCACAACTCTGGGTTTTCTTAAAAAAATCTAGTCATCTGATTGCTCTTTTAATTCAATAATATTGTATTAAATATAATTATTTGTCAACTACCGAGTATAGTAGAATGAAGTGCCTTTGATGCCAGTCTCTCTTTTTGTCAAGTGTGACCATCTTACTTGGTTTATGGGAAACAAGTTAAAGTGACCACAAGGGTACTGCCTGTCCTGTTTCATAGCAGATGTGCCAACCAGAACATAAGAAATTTGACAAGTGAGAGGAGACCATTCAGTCCATCAAGCCCTTTTGCTTAGCTAATATACAACTTGTCTCAATATCTCATCCATACTTGTCTTAAAGGTTGTCAATGTTTCTGTTTCAACAAGTATGAGTTGGATGACTGGTAGTACAAGAGGTTCTCACAGTCAGAACCTTTGATTGTGAATTAGGCCAGGTAGATTAGTGTGAGTTTGAACCTTAAAATCCCATTCATATAATATGATGTGTAAGTCTGGTGCTACCACAACCAACATTTTTATAACATTTACTAGACTCCCAAGAACCGATAAAGATCTCTCATTGTTTTCTTATACATTTTGGCAGTGAATGAGTATTTATTCATGATTTAGCCCAACCAAGAAGGTATAGAAACTGAAAAAAAAATGAAGAAGAAAATTGTCCCACAAAATATGGAGTGAGGATCTCAGGACAAGGGAATGTCACCATATCTTTTAATCTCCTCCTTGGCATGTATTCCTCTCAAATACTAGAGGAATCTGGACTGTACCTACTCATCTTTCATTCAGAGCTGAGGTCGCAACTAAAGTGTATCACCCTTGGCTTCATCTCACAATGATAATTACCCTGCCATCATCTTAGGCACATTTTTGACTTTCACATGGCTCCTAGCTTATAGTCATTGCTCAATCAATTTCCTTTTCACAAGTCTTCCTATCTTTGTGTCACTCTTTCAGTTTTTAAATGTTGGATACTATATTTTTGCACTGTTGCAAGTTATTGCCTTGATCTCCTGTATTATGCGAGGGGGTCAACCTAAAGTTAGAAAATGGGATGCATTAGAAAATAGAACGAACCTTAACAAAACTGGTCATGTCATTTCTCAATGTAATCTACACCACCCTTCTCAATGCACTTGTGCCACCTGCCTGGAAATGCCTGGATACCAGTGGACTAAAAGATTTTGTCTTGTCTTCGCAACCACTCATGTATCTATTTCTTCATGTCATCATCTGTCTTGATTTGACGACCACTCAGATGTTTTTTTAGTGGTCCAAAAAAGTGGAAATCACATGGTGCCACCGAATAAGGAGGATGCGGCAATACCTCAAACTCCAGTTTCTCCAGACAAGCCTTGGTGTTCCTAGCAGTCTGTGGGTAGGCATTGTCTTGCAGGAAAAGGACTCCTTGAGACAGCAGTCCCCGCCACTTGGATCGAATAGCAGGCTTCATATTGGTCTCCAGCAAGTCACAGTAACTTGCACTAGTGACTGTAGTACTCCTTGGCATGTAGTGTTTGACATTAACTCAGGTGCACAAGTGGTTGCGAGAACAAGACAAAACCTTTTTATTCAGCTGGAATCCAGGCACTTCCAGGCAGGTGGTGCAAGTGCATTGAGAAGAGTGGAGTCTACATTGACAAATGACATTAGCAGTTGTGTTAAGATTCGTTGCATGTTCCAATAAATCACATTTTCTAACTTTAGCTTGACTCCCCCTCGTAATTGTTTAATTTGGGTTTAACTTTTTTCTGATTATGCCTTCATCCTCGCTTTGTGCATTTTCTGTTTTGCATTCATTCTATATTCAGAATGTTTGTTTGCTGATCAGGTCTCCACAATCTCTACTTGTTTGTTGTACCATAATCAAATTTTGTAAACAGCATCACCAATTACTGGTATACTCATCTTTTTGCACTGATTCAGATCTCAATTTAAACTTTGAGTTCCATATATACAGTAGGTACACAGAAAAGGATGATGTTAGCCTGCAATGGCATAAAGGGAACATGCACTAAAAATTGCTTATTAATTGAAAGACATATTTGTTTTTGTGTGGTTGAAGCAAAATACTTGCGTGTGGCCACCTCATGCTTTATATTATACAATAAACATTCTTCATTTATGTTACTGTCTAATGGCTTTGCTTTAAATCCAGCATAGCTCAATCAATACATAAAGACACAGACACTAAGGAGTCACATTTGTAATTCTTCTAAGGACAGCTAAGTGTGTAATGCAGTATTGTGTCCTGGGTAAAGATGGATGCATCAGAGTCGGGTTTGCTTTATTGGAGTGACACATTTAGATTTGTTTAACAGTTGTAAGTTATAATATTTCCTTTAGACTCATTCTGTAGTGATTGGAACTACAGATGAATTGAAGGCATTGGAGTTCAAAGACAGATAAAGGGATATGATGGACCATCCATAAAATGTTTATTAAATGTCAGTGGTTGGTGCTGATGTGAGAAACTTCACCCTTCAGTCACTTAGCCATTAACTTGCTATTTAGAAGAATGAGTAGACTTTATTTAATTTGCTGTTTAAATGAACTTCCCTCTGTTTAGGCTGATTTTACCAGTATGTATAAAGTGGTGCCTTTTTTAAAATATAAAACTGAAGGGTAACATCAATAGATTTTCTTTACAATTCTTAGGTTTCAAATCATGTTAATATCCTTGATCATCACTTAACATGCTACATAAACGCAATCCTTTGTCATCTTTTTCTGTACTTTTCACATACATTTCAGATGAATCTGAGGTGTTTATCTCCTTCATCTACTTGTTTACAGGCTGCCTTTTATTTAAAAAAATATTTCAAAGGTTGCTTAATTCAGATGAAACATAAATGAGTACTAAGTAGAATAAGTCAGTTCATTAGATGGCATATTTTCTGAGTGATTCTATAAACTATCAAGTTTTAAAATGACCTTTGGAAAAATATAAGGGAAAACCAGCTTGGAGAGTGAGTGAACTGCTTTGGGCTAAATGCTTCAATAGCAACACACACATTGTTTTTAAGACAATAGGATCATTCAGAATCCACACACTATGGACAGAAAACAGCACAATATATTTATAAAATGTTTAGTAAGACATTTACTTCAAAGCTTCAATTTGCTTCTGATTAAGAAATCAGTGCCAGCGAAAAGTCTGAAACCACCGCATAGGCCTTCCAGGTTCAATGGTTACCACAACTGCTGTAGAGTTACTTTTTCCCCAAGTTGCAGTGAAGAGAAGTGGTCAGCAGAGGGCCACCTCTACAAAGCAGAATAACCATGGAATTTACCTTGGCATTTTACCTTACCTTGTCTTTCTAAAATGGGGACTTCCTGCTGTTATGGGACACTGGCATCAAAGTCCAGTTGTTGCAGAGATGTTGCAGAAAGAAAAATGACTATGATTAAATGGATGCTGCTTGTGCATGAAATATCTATCTATCTATCTATCTATCTATCTATCTATCTATCTATCTATCTATCTATCTATCTATCTATCTATCTATCACTTAGTCTCTCTACATATCTGACAATGCAGTGCCTTTTGGCTTGCTTCAGTTTACATGGTAGAAAGTACAGTACTATGTATATGTAAGCTAAAAGGCACTTGCTCTTCAGATGGAAATATGACTCTGATTATTGTAGGTTACTAAGTTCTATTTATTTGATATTGGCCCCTTACATGATGTACACCACTCCAGACCTGTTAAAATGAACACTGCCAGCTGATAAACTTTACTTTGCATTTATAAGACATCAGCCTTGTTTCTGCAGGAAGTCATCTTAAGGAGCAGCAGGGGTGAGCTCTGAACTCTGTGAATATGCATGTCATGCTGCTTCTGTGTTCCCGGCTGCAGGTGCAGTCAACCTGGAGACTTCCCGAGGCCGACGTGTTACAATGCCTTTTTACTATGCACAACACATAGTGTGCGAACGCTATAGAACAGGAAAGTCATTTTTTAAAGCTGATTAATATTCTGTGTATATGTTTGTAAGTTTTTTATGAGTTGTTTTCAAAACTGGGATGAAGTTCTTTGAAGAATTAATCAATTGCTGTAAATGCTGCCTTACTTGAGACATAAAGCTAGAGAGCACTTTTCTGGTCTGAGAAGGCACTGTATGTCCCTGTCAGTTTAATCAGCCTTGTTGAGAAGTCTGATTTATCAAGCACCACAGGAAGATTATCGATTTGCTTTCCTTACTCAAAGACATTTCTGAAGTAAGTTGAACATTATTTATATATAATATTTATACATATTCTTAAGATTTTTTTTCACAGTGCAGTATCTGTCATGTTATAAAAGGGCTTTGACTGGCTGCTTCATTTGCCATCATTCCTACTTCACTGTGGTTAATAACCTAATTGTAGCAGGGATGATGTCCAGTGGATGTTAATATTCCTCTCTCACAGTTCTCACTGTTTGCCTTTAATGTCGACTATTATGTAAGATGTATTGAAGAGCAAGACTCAAATCACTTCACTCCCACAGAAGAACTGAATGGAATCAACCTGATCTGAATAGATGGTAAAGTTTAATTTAAATCTTTACTTTCCACATAAGGTTTTTTTTTTTTGCTTTCTGTCAGCTTTTCTTAGCACAGAATGGTGTGGCTAAAGAGACCTGCTCTCAGTTCTCTGGGTAAGTTTGCATGTTTTCCTTAAGTTAATTTTCTCCATATGCTTCAGTTTCCTTCCATATCCTAAAAATGCAGACATTGGGTAGACTGATGGCTATAACTTGCCTTGGGATAAATAAAGGTGTGTGAATTTAAGTTGCAGTGACACCTAAAGCTGTTGGGTTCCACTCAAGCTGTCCGATGAACCTTTAGTG